>NW_007727203.1:335394-341622 GCF_000696425.1 Galeopterus variegatus
CCCGCACCTCGCTCAGCCAGTGAGCGGCCGGTCTGTATGTGGGATCCGAACCCTCGGCGGGAGCGCCACCGTGCTTCCCAAGCGGCGCATTGTAGCAGTGCGCCACCGGGCCGGCCCCATACAAGGAACTTTTACATAAATTATCTTATCTAAGTTTCCAAGAGCCCTTCAAGATAACAGAAAATTATAATTTTCATTTTATAAGTGAAGAAACTGAGGTTCAGAGAGGGCACAGGGTTGACTTGTCTAAGGAGATAAACTAGTAAGTGGTAAAACCAACTCATAATAACAGCAAGGGTTTGTAAAGTCATCCTCTGACCACTCGTGGCTCCCCGTTCTGACAGTCAGCATGGAGCCTCCCCACCATGCCCAGCTGGTTATTAGCATGTTGCTGGCCCAGCATATTTTAAGATATAAATAGATGCATTTGTTGTCTGATTCTTTTCCAGGAGGCAGGCACATTTACCCCTGCTAGGAACCAAGCCTTTCCCTGCTTCTTGGCTCAGGTTAACAAGGCAGTTTTTCAAGGTCCAGGGTTTGATCCCTGTTACTGGCCAGCTGCCAAAAGAAAAAAAGTTCAGTTTTATGAGGTCCTGAGAATGCACATGATGGCTTCCCTGCATTTGTGACACAGAAAGGCTCTTTAAGTGAGTGCCAAATTGCCAAAGCTCAAAAGATTCGTTGGAGGGCAGTTTTGAAGTAGGGAGATGGGTTATAATGGGATGCGGCTGTACTTGCCTGCCAAGCAGTGGGTCTCTCTGCTATTTCTGCTGATTTCTTCTTCCTTCAAATGTGTAGTACCTTGTGGCTATTAGAGGAAGCGAGAAGGATGATTTCTCTTACGTAAACTCAAATTCTACTTCACAGCTTATATCTTCATAATTTCCATAATTTTCATCTTTTATTGAGAGCTCTATCTGCTGGGGTCCTGCATTCCCCCTTCCTCAAGAAGGGACTTAAATGACAGCAGGTTTATTTTGTGAACTCTCTGAGGGCAGAAGCTGCTGCATCTTCTGCTTGCTTGAGTTCTCCCTGCCACCTAACAAGTGCTTGGCCCCTAGTTGGTGTCCCAGGTACTTGTTGACCAAGAATGTTGTAAAGATCTTGGAAGTTTTCAGAAATAAAAACTCAGGATTAAAGCAAAATAAATAGCACGTTCTTGCCTTAAAAAATGACTTTTTATTATGATCATTTCAAGCATACAGAAAAAAAAATGGAGAAAATAATATGATGAACATCCATATACACACCACCACGTATTTCAACAACTGTTAACTTCTTGCCATATTTGCCTCATCTGTTTATATTAATAATTTTTGCTGAATAACTTCAAAATAAATTATAAACATCAGGATACTTCTCCCCAACAGCATGCATCTTTAAGAACTAAAGACATTTTCCTATATAACCACAGTACCAATATCCCATCTAAAAAAACCAAAACAAACACTACAATTCCCTGAAATCATTTCATACCCAGTTCATGTTAGAATTTCCCTGATTGGGGCCGGCCCGTGGCTCACTCGGGAGAGTGCGGTGCTGATGACACCAAGGCCCCGGGTTCGGATCCCACATAGGGATGGCCGGTTCGCTCACTGGCTGAGCGTGGTGCTGACAACACCAAGTCAAGGGTTAAGATCCCCTTACCGGTCATCTTTTTAAAAAAAAAAAAAAAAATCAGTGACAGTGCACCATAATTAAGAACTACACAAACTTGTTAAAGGCAGTGCAGGGCTGTGCGTACACTTGTGCAAGTCGTTCACTGCACAAATCTGGGGGGTGGGGCAGTCACCTCCTAGTCATTGCAGATTTATAGTCATGGCAGTTTTCTGACATCTAGTGGTACAGTGTGTTGAAGGGGTACCTTTTTCTATTCACACAAATTCTCTCTTGGTTTAGTAGCATAAGGCTGGGTTGGAGTGTATGATCTTGAATATGATTTCAAAGCTGTACTAAAAGTGGAATCTTCTTGTACATCTTGAACTACAGAATTACAAGAGGAAAATTATCCAGGTTTAAAACCACTTTTTTACCAGTATGTGCAAAACTGTGTTATCACGTAGGGGATTGGGAGATAGTTCTTGAAATAGGAGCTTTCTCTTAACTCTGTTGGTTGGAGCATAAATTACTGCAATCTTTTGAAGACAAACTGGTAATATTTTACACTTATATCCCCCTTGACACAGTAATTCTACATCTATATATTTATCCTATGTAAACACAAGAACATAAATATAAATGTACAAATGCATTCACTGCAGTTTTGTTTCTAACAAGACAGCAATAAAAAACAACAAACCAAAAAGCTCTAAGTACGCCAAAGAAATGGAGGAGATATTTGGCTGTGAAAAAATGGTGAAGCTGGTATAAACACCAATCATTCCTTAAGTTTACAGTCAACCAAAATAAGACCAGGAAATGCTCGGCCATTGTACAATATCTGGGTCTGGTCCATAATTTTATCATCTCATTGATGTTTCTTTCAGATGCTTTTGCATTGCACGTGTTTTTTTGCTACATGTTGTGTGTTGCTTCAAATCTGGTGTTCTGCTCTCACAAACACAACATCATCTCATTGATGTTTCTTTCAGATGCTTTTGCATTGCACGTGTGTTTTTTTGCTACATGTTGTGTGTTGCTTCAAATCTGGTGTTCTGCTCTCACAAACACAACTTTTTTCCCTTTTATACTAAATAAATACAAAACACTTGCAGAATCAGTAATTAAATTCATCCCTTCAAAAGCAAATTCTTGTGGACAGAAAACAATGCTGATAATTATATTTCTTGTATCCATTCAAGCTTGCCTAGAAAGAGCATTGTCTAGCTGTGCCTCAATTATCTACAGTGAAATAGCACAGTTGAGGCCTGCAGCTGGTATCGTGGAACTCATCCTACATAAATGCACTGGCCTGACTTCCTGGCCATCAAATTAGGTTCTAGTTTGGAGAACCGCAGGGCTAGGTAAGACAATAGAAGGGAATCCTCCCAATACAATTCTCAAAGTGTTGTTCATCAACCATCATCAGCTGGGAACTTGTCAAAAATGCAAATTCTTCGGCCTTTCCAAAGACCTAATAAATCAGAAACGTACATTTAAAAAATTTCTCCAGATGTTTCTAATGCCCACCCAAAGTTTTGAGAACCACCATCCTAATAAATTACTTCTAATTTCTCCTTAAAATCAAACCTAGCAGCAAAACTGTAAAATACTCCAAAAGAATTACCATTTGACACTTGCTACAAGAGATTGTTCTGAAGAACAACAAAAAGAAACCCACTGAAAATAATCTACAAAAGCTGTATTCTTAAAATGGTCAACAAGTGTTGACTTCTGGCAATAGAACTCAGTTAATGGCCACAGGACAAGGCAGATAAAAAACTGACTGCAGAGTCCAAACTCCTGGGGTTAAATCTTGGCTCTATCACTTACAGCCTTAAGATAAAGTTAGTAGTGTTCTCAAAGCATTTGTAAAGAAAATCAGAAATGCTATTCTTAAATTTATTTTTATCTGAATAACACAAAAACCTAGTAATTTCTCCCTGGGTCATATACTCATCACTAAACATTAAGGCCCTATAAAATGCCAGGAGCCATAGTGATAGGTAAGGAGAACACAGAAGAAAAGTCCACAACTGGGGGGTGGAGATCTCAAGTAATGCCAAAGGAAATTTTTTAAAAACCTCTTCATAATCATTACCGACCTCACTTAATTCTCAGAGCAATCCAGTTTCAGATAAGCAAACAGGTTCTGAGAGTTTAAGTAATTTACCCTAGCACTTTGCTACTCTAAGTATGGATTTCATTCAGCCCCATCTGTGAGCTTGCTAAAAATGCACAATATCTTGGGCTCCAATCCAGACCTGACTCAGATATATATTTTATGATGATCTCTAGATAATTCCTATGCCCTTTAAAGTTTCAAACACCTGGTACTACTGTATATTCTAAGTGTTATAACTGGGATAAAGGATGAACCTGAGCCACATCTTTAAAGATGCCTTACAGATGCAAATAGATTGAACTCTTCATGCACAGCAAAGGAATCTTTTCTAAAAGAGTCCTGGGACAAGGAACTGCAGACAACATTCTGAGACTGGAGGAGAGGTGACAGCTCAGCCAAAGCCTTGTAAGCATGCTGAGGAGCAAGAATGAAATGGATAGATATGAGTTTAAACCAGAAGAGAAATTTAGATTTTTGAAAGGAAGGGGAGAAGTAGAGAATCAGCAAGTTTTAAGCAGGGATTATTTTATGTGGCCCAGTCACAGAAATTCTTCAAATCTACTAATCAAAATAATGTATATAAAATTCACCTGAGCTTCCCATTTCAAACTAAATTCACAAGGCTCTCTGTTTAGGACAGTGCTATACTAGCACCAAGCAGAGCCAGAACCTACCTTTCCGTTAGTGTTTTAAATAGTTCAGCCCTTAAGAAAGCTGGTGGCTGTGCGATTTAACTAGACTCTTCCTATGCCTGTAGAAGACTCCTCAAAAAGACTAGAAACTTGTTAAATTAGTATTCTCATTAGTGTTTTAAATAGTTCAGCCCTTAAGAAAGCTGGTGGCTGTGCGATTTAACTAGGCTCTTCCTATGCCTGTAGAAGACTCCTCAAAAAGACTAGAAACTTGTTAAATTAGTATTCTCAAAGTCTACCTTGTTTCAGATGTAAAGCCTTTGACTATATAGCCCTTGGCAGATCTATGGGTCATTTTCATCAATAGTTGTTAAAAATAAAATGAACTTTTGTCTCAAATCAAGAATGTGTCTTGGGGTACTATTGGGTGATGCAAAATGAGCAAGATAACCAGCTTTATTATGTAACTTTATCCAGGGATGGTTGCATGTATTTTATCAACATTTACTTCAAGCAAATTATCTAAATTTGAAACTCACACCACTGAAAGTTTGTATCATCTCATTTTCTACAAACCACTTTTAGGAGAGGTAAAGCTGACCATCACCTGTGATTTATAAGCAAGGAAACTTAAGTGGGGCTATTGATTTGCTTGTGGACACATGAAAGTTGAGGTGGAAGTCAAAGCTATAGTCTTTCTAGCTTCTTCTCTCTGCCAACTACTTTTATTGAATTGGGCTTCAGCACGATGCCCATGGCATACAGAGAGGCAAGACAGTCCTATGAAACTTATGGCTGTTGTGACTATGTGGCAGTTAAACCAGGCTTCTGTTTGCATATTAATCACTTTCAGAAACACATTTCTCTTTGTTATTCTATGTCCCATCTTATACCTCATTTCTATTAACATTTTATTTTTCCTGATATTGTTTTCCCTTAATTCCCTATTCTTTCTTTAAAATCATTTTAAAAAGTCACTTAAATCACGGTCTAGATTAAGAATGACTTTGTTGGACCTTTTAGAATTGTGAACAAGTTAAAAAAAAGACTTTTTTTCTTTTTGAAGAATTACTGAAAAGCTATGCTCAACTTATTTTAAAATCTGAACAAGAAACAAATCTTTATTTAAACAAATAGAGGCAGAAAAATAGGAGAAAAGGGAAAAAACGAAAAACAGTCCAGTAAGGGAAGAGAAACACATTAGACTGAGGTTCTTAAACAGGTCCCTCTAATCACCACCTCCAAAAGACAGTTTCAAATTAACCATTAACTATCACTTTTCAGCTATAATTGTTAAAACAATAATCACCAGATGCCAAATAAAATATAGATTTCCTACCCATAATATAAAGAGATGACAAAACTGTCTTAAAATACAAAGAAAATATTTTTATTTGTATATCAAAGCCTCTAAGAAATGATGACATAATAAGGTTAACAGAGTTGATGTCAAGACAAATAGGTTTGAAAAGCTACAGACGACTGATCACTTGGTGTCATTCAGCACCCTCCTTGACTATTGTAGAGAGCATCTCTGGTATGTGCTCAACTGAGACTTAAGCACGGTGCACCCAGGCGACACAATTATGCTTCTCTTCCGTTAGTCCTCACTGTCTCTCTTTTTTTTCTTTTTCTTCTTTTTTTCTGGACTCTGAAAATAACCAATAAGAATGCTTTTAAAAGACATGCAATAGTATGGGTAGTAACTTTTCCATATATAATGCAAAGCAGATATATTATCCTTGAAAACAAATTTTGGGGAAAAGATTAAAATCTAAATATAAAAATCATGTCTAAGGGCCGGCCCAGTGGCGCACTGGATAGTGCGCCGCTTGGGAAGCGGGGCGGCGCTCCCGCCCGAGGGTTCAGATC
>NW_007727203.1:341990-351295 GCF_000696425.1 Galeopterus variegatus
GGTCCGGTACGGGGGCAACACTGAGGGTTGCAATCCGTTGCTGGACACGGAAAAAAGACAAGAGACAAAAATAAATAAATAAAAAAAAATAAAAAAAATAAAAATCATGTCTATAAAAGCAAGCTTTGGCAAATGATATTCTCTTCCTCCCTCAAAGCAAACCCATTTTTTTGTAATAAGACTCTAGATTTGGGAAATGGCCTTTTATAATACAAATATGTCATTTTATTTTTATCTCATCACCAATGAAAACCAGTTTTAAAAATGCCTGCTCATTTCTGACACAGAGAGTCGATTAAAATATGGAGACCCTGCCCATGCCAAGACAGTGGTAGTAATTAAAAGACAGACATACAGAAATTGCTGTGCTGGTGCATGGCTCTTCCTCAGAAAGAGGTTCTTCCTTAATGTGTTTCTTTTTATCTTTTTTCTTCTTTTTCTTCACAGATGTAGTCTCCTCTTCTTCTACCACTAGTACTTTATCTTCTTCCTCCTCCTCCTCCTCCTCCTCCTCTTCCTCCTCTTCAACTGAATAGGGTAAGACAAAAATTAACATTGTATCAGATCTCACTCTCCCAACTCTCTTGAGTCCTAGTTTGTTTTTTTTTCCCCCCTCTGTCATCTGGTCAATTATCCAATGATTATCATGTTTATATTAAAATTGAAAAGTCCTTCAAGGCCCACCTTGTCCAATACCACTGCCTTTACAAATGATATGGATAAAGCCCAGAGAGAAGTAATTTTCTTATGATCATGCAATTATGTACGGAAATCACAATTAAAACAAAAGTCATCTAAACTCCCAAAATTTTGGGGAAGAGTCAATTACACTAGAAATGGTTAGGCATATGTGCACTAGAGTCAGAAAACCTGGATTTATTCTACCTGCTGTGACCCTGATAATTTATTTAACCTCTACAGAACAAACAAAAGTCATCTAAACTCCCAAAATTTTGGGGAAGAGTCAATTACACTAGAAATGGTTAAGCATATGTGCACTAGAGTCAGAAAACCTGGATTTATTCTACCTGCTGTGACCCTGATAATTTATTTAACCTCTACAGAACTCCATATCCTCATCTATAAAATTTAAGAATGTCTATATCTCGGATTGTTATTTAAGAATATCTCATGGGATTGTTACTGAGATTTAGAGATAATGTGTGTAAAATACTAAGCATAATGCTTGGCACATTAAAATGAGGACTCAGCTATCATTAGAAATTCATTCACCAAATACTTATTTATTTTGGTAAAATATATGCCAGGCCCTATTCTAAACAACTGAAGATAGCAGGGCACAAAAAAGACAAAAATCCCTGTCCTTATGAATCTTGTTTATTTTAGAGGGAGAGTATAGAGACATAAAACAAGTTATATACTAGATAACAGACAGTAATCAGTAATAAGGATAAAAATAAGGCAGGAAGGGGAATGTTGGAGAAAGGCAGTATACATGGACATGTTAGTAAGAATGGTCAAGCAAACACCTAAAACAGGTGAAGAAGTGAATGACGCACATATCTGGAAGGAAATATCCCAGATAAGAAAGCAAAAGCTAAGATCCAAAGGTTTTTTGTGGCAGGAGGAGGGGAAACTGGCCGGTAGGTTCAAGGACTAGGGAGGAGGCCAATGTGGCTGCAGCAGAGCAGACAAGAAATGAAAATTTAGCAGAGATCTGAGAGCTAATGGGGATGCCACTGTTGCTACTGCACACTTTCAAAGCAGAACTGAAAGTACTTGCTGCCAGAATCGACTTGGGATGTGAGAAAAAGAGTTAAGGTTGATGGCCAAAGCAACTGGAATTGCCATTTATGAAAAGGGGAGAATTGTAGGACAACAGATTGAGAGGGACAAGGACCCAGGCCGGTTAAATTTGAATAGCTTAGTGGATATACAATTGATACAAATCTGGATTTCAGTTTTTTAGATGCTACTAATGGGTTTAAGTTATTTAATTTCTATGCTTCTATTTCTTCACTGAGAAGTCTTTACTTCTTAGCAACCAATTTAGAAACCACATACCTTTTTTCTTTTATTATCAAAACTGTTCATGTGGTAGAAACTTGTTTTAATACACTTAGTAAAATATTTAATTCCACATATTCAAAGATATGCTTTTCACATTCCTCTGTAAAGTCTGATAAATTTAACAATATCCTAACTATTCCCAGAGAACATAATAACATATGAAAACATTTGCTTTTCAATATGGTTTCATTAGTTTTACAATAAAATTCAATGTCATGGACTTCTCTAAGACTTACGAAGTCTGTACTTCTTAAAGAATAAGAGTATAAACAGTATTTAAAAATTCAAACTAACCTTTAATTTTAATCTTGGCTTTTTTTGCTTTCTTTTCAGTAATTTCATCCTCTTTATCTACCTGTTCTATTTTGCGTTTTTTTGAACAGGTTGGAAGTGTGGAGTCACCAGAAGGATCATAAGTCTTCACTTCACTGAAACAGCAAAGGAGTTTTAGGAAATCTCTACAAATATCTGTAATTGAATAATTCTCAAGAGAAGAAAATGCCATTAGATAATACTTACGTAAGCATACAACGTTTCATTTTAGCAGCTTTGGAATAGTTTATGAAGACTAATAGTTTCCAAAAGGTAAAGATACTAATATTCATCAAGTAGGTCAATCACATTCAAGAGAGGTGGTGACCTAAATGAATTCTGGTTTAGTAATCAATGTAATTTCTATGGTACAGGAAAACTTACTCAATCAGCATAGGGGGAAAATAGAGAAAATCTTCTAACAAGTGACTAACTAGAAAGTAAAAAGTGAACCAACTTTTAGAACACTGGGTAATTAAATGAAAAAACAGAACAAAAATTCCAAACCAACTTTAATACAGAAGTCTTCATACACAATTCCAAGAGGCAGAAGAACAACAGGGGATATACATAGATAAAGATTCCCCAACATTTGCTTTTGTTCCAATGTAACAGGAAAAAAATACTTAAACACCAAGTATCTCAAATGTGAACTAATTCTTACGATTGCTGCTTTAAGTTCAAGCATTTAAAGCAGTAAGCATAATGGCACAAGAACATAAAAAAAATTGTTCAAAACAAGCTGAGGAATATTTTGTTTCTTAAGTAGACCTGTAGATACCTGGCTGTTTAACTTTTTTTTGGCAGCAGGCTGGTACAGGGATCCAAACCTGTAACCTTGGTGTTACCAGCACCACCCTCTTCTAAGTGGCCAGCTCTAACTTTTATAGGTTAAAAACATTTATCATTTAAAAAACAGAGATCTATACTTGTCAACTAAAGACAACAAATTACTTTAGAAATTGCAGAATATGTGGGCATTGTAGAAAACCTGGAAAATTCACAAAAGGTAAAAGAAAATACTAATGCCTATAACAAATCCATTTGGTTTCTTTCCAGAATATAGGAAAACAATCTTTTCTAAATGCGTACATTAAATTTAATTGATGTTACTATATATTGCTCTCCCCACCCACTTACAGCATAATTTTACTATTAAAACTCTTAAAGGATTATAAGAGTCCTAAATGTAAAGTCATTTGGTTGTGACTAGGAACATTTTAAAGGATCTTGATACAAACTGTCGAATTCCCAGAAATGCTGCCACAGTCTATTTTCCATCATCATAACCTCACCAGTATTGAGCATTATTTCAAATAATAACCAAAACACCTCTACATGCACAAATCTTTTGCTAATTTGACAGTGAGGTCTCTACTTTTTTCATGCCTATAAGCCATTTTTAGACTTGTGTTCAGTCTTTAGACTTTTTTTTATAGGTTTCACGGTGGATTCACACAAACTTTCTTTTTGATAAACAGCATACTGTAGAGGAACTTTAAATGAAATATATTTACTATAAATATATGGCAAGGAGTAAGTTAAACAAGTATATGATTAAGAACCAGAAATAAATATGGAAAACTTAATGACAAGGAAAAAAATTAGGGGTGTACAACATGGTGACTATAGTTAATAACAACTCTTAAAAATTGCTAAGAGTAGATTTTAAGTGTTCTCACCACACACACACACACACACACACACACAAAAGATAAGTATGTAGGATAACCCATGTGTTGTTAATTAGCTTGATTTAATCATTCTACCATGTATACATTTATAAAAACATTAAAAGTACTGAATTTGTCCAAGCCTCAGTTTCATCATCTGTAATACTGACACCTACATCTCACAGGGCTATTAAAAGATTCAGTGAAGTTCTGTCAAAGTGTTTAGCACAATGGATATGCTATTATTTCTCATAATTCATAAATGTTGTTAGATCAGTTTTCCTGCCACACAGAGCACTTCTGGTGTGCCACCCATAGGTGGATCCTAGAATAATACCAACACAGTGAAAGACAATAGATTTAATAGGACCAATAACAATTTCTTCTAAACTTTTCTTTCAGTGTACAAAAGTACTTTTTATTTAAAGAATTCACCATTCTCTAATGAGAAAGACAGTAGAAAGACTTGATAAACACCATAGAGTAGGAGAAAAATAGATTATATGTATAAAAGGAAGCCCAATCTCGGGAAAACCAAAACTCACCTTTCCTTTGTGTTTGGGACTTGTCTGGCCTACAAGTGAAGCATGATAAATGAGACCATACTTAGGGGTATCCCGTCTAGACTTGAGGGCTCTGAAAAGTGCCTTTTCTGCTCCAAGAATCTGAACTGTAGAAGCTGCATGCTTGGCCAAATTCAAAAGAGAACCTACAAAAGAAAAAAAGTAGTTACAAAGACTCCACTTTCAAGTATTTGAAGGTTCCATGTAATAAACACAAAATCTATAATATATAATTATAGCCACTGTTATAAATAAAAATCTCATATAATACAGGATTCTACAGTCCAAAATTTCCTAAAAATCAGGATGCTTCATTTGTGATTCTTTCATCAGCATAAGCAGAGGTTTGTGCTGTATGTCTATGACAAACTGAAGGCTAAGGTTTTTAGTTCATTATACTTGTTTGCCTGAGAGATGGTACTCTTCTATATTCCATTAACATACCACAGAAGTGATAAAACACATGAACATATGCATTCACACACACACACACACCGATCTAGCCTCCATTTTCTGAGATTTTAAACATCAAATATCCTATTGCTGTAGATAGTCCATTAACATACCACAGAAGTGATAAAACACATGAACATATGCATTCACACACACACACACCGATCTAGCCTCCATTTTCTGAGATTTTAAACATCAAATATCCTATTGCTGTAGATATGAAAAAACATACAAATAAACAGAAATTAGGACACCTTAGTAGTATTAACTACATGATAAATTATTCACATCTTATTCACCCCTGTTGTTTCAGGTAAGAGATACACCTAGAAGTATATTAACCAGTTACTAAGATGCTGCTTTGCTGAATTCGTTGCACAGAATATTTTCTGTCCGAAAACACAACCAACATTAATGCTATAACTCAATCACTGCAGACATGTTTAAAAGTACAACGAATGCATAATTCTGTTAATCCCTGTATCTCTGTTACAAACTTAGCTATACCTACAAAACTGTGAGTGAAGACAATGAAACCAGCCCCCGAAGATTCTGACCTTGTAGTCGAGAATACTTGAATGGACTGTTTGTCTCATTAATCATGCAGCTAAAGGAGTTATTCTAGTGTAAACACATTTGTGCAGACAATACCTAAGATCTCCTGTGATGGATTGTAACAATGTCTCCAGTAATATAAAAATAATGAATTGGTACTTCACTGTATTTGCAGGTACTCAATTACAGTATTTTTATTGTAGCACACCATCCTTACAATATCACCATATACATGTATTAAGTTTTATTACAGATTAGGTATTTGACATATTTTTGAAAGTGAAATATATTAAATATATTAAAATAGCATATTCAATAGTGATACTGAGATAATCAAGGGTATATATTACCTGTTGTGATTTCTCAAAACTGTACTCAAACCTTGGTCTGATGAGACATTTTAATAGAAAACACTGAACTGATTTTATCCTTCTGCATTCATCAGATTATTCTAATTAACCATAACAAACTTCTGACAATGGACCACAAGTGTCTCAGAAGAGGTAGTGACTAAAGTTGCCTTCATTATCCAAAAGGAAATCAGGCAAACAAATAAAAATCATCATTGAACACTTAGGCCTTAGTTCTCACCCATATACTATTTATCTTTTTTTACTAGCTAAAATTTCTTTAATAACTGTGGTTTAAAAAATTTTAAAAACCCTAGCCAGAAAAAGGTAAACAACTCAACTTTAAATACTCATGTTTACAAATTACATCAAAACTGTCACCTGCATGAGCAATAAGCCGTGCTCCAACTAATTCCCCAACCATGACTGTAACGTTGGGTGCAATGGCCATCATTCGATTTTGTAGATATTCATAGAGCTGGGTTCTGTATTCAGAGATTTCAATCACCTAATATAAGGGATAAAATGCACAAGTCACAAATCCCTGGGTAAATTAACTACTCCTAACATCAGTTT
Source organism: Galeopterus variegatus (assembly GCF_000696425.1). Taxonomy (NCBI): domain Eukaryota; kingdom Metazoa; phylum Chordata; class Mammalia; order Dermoptera; family Cynocephalidae; genus Galeopterus; species Galeopterus variegatus. The sequence continues at coordinate 348,504 of NW_007727203.1, forward strand.
TCTATAACGTGTTTGTTGCACAAATTTTATTAGATAATGTATGTAAATCACTTACTATACTGCCTAAAAATGTTAGCCAGTATTATTGTATTTTTCAAAAATTCCTATGGCTAGATATTTGTGTCACTCTCTGTGATTCTTGTATAACTACCTTCAAATCTCAAGGAAAAAAATCACTACAGGCTAGAAACATAAAACTCAGAATGAAATAACTCAAACACGCTTCTCTGCCCTCTTAATGGATTTTTGATTAATTCATTATTCAAACAATGATAAGAATACAAATTCCTTTTAGTATATATTTCCCCCCTCTAAGTTTACAAATTGAGATGGCATCAGACGAGGTAGTGACTGAACACCTTCATATTTATGTTATCAGGTGAATGATAAGTGTAAAAATCATCACTGCCATCAGAAAATTAATAATAGCTGGTAACACCACAACTAGATCCTCTGTGGGTATAATTTACCTGGGTGCAAAGATGCAGAATGTTGCAAATATCTTCTTCTGAAACCTCTGTTCCCATAGATATCTCCGCAGCTGCTTTCACTTCTGCTTCAACTTCTTCTGGCAGTAATTCAGAAAGTTTGGCAGAGGCATAGTTCTTCCTATCGCCTATGGAATGTTTGCAGAGGATGAGGGAGAATCACTCTTCAATAAATTATATAAAATCCACCAAACAGTCAAAAGAAAAAGTAGAGATAAGCCAATTAAAAGGATGCCTAAACAAAACAAAAAGTGAACAAGTTTGCCCTAACAGTTTTCTTAGGTAAAGGCTTGATTTTGGAGAGAAAATTTCTCCTTACCACCTCCCTCCTCAAAAGATCAAGGTAAAAATAAAATAAAATATCCCATGAAAACTTATTTCAGAAAAGATGGCAAAAATTAAGGAGAGGACTAATGATTTTTTACTGAAACCAGGGCCAGTAATTCTTGCGGTGGTAATATTATGGTGATGTAATCAGCCAAGCAATCCATATTTATTCCTTTATTAATAGTATTACTACACTCTTTAGTATAGACAGCAATATTACTATTAATATTAGGTATTATTGAACCATGTTCTCTGTTGTACAGGCTCTCAAAATCAGTAAAAATTCATTTTGTTTCTGAACTCTAACACACATTAAATGGCTATACTTTCCAAATACATATAAACTGTAAAACAAAACCCCTGGGAATCTTGTTAAAAAAATTACTATAACCTATGTCTTGGGATGCAACCAAATTCAGTTATTTTCAATGCCTTAAAGGTTAAATAGATTACTCACCAACTTTCTGTAAACACTTGCAGTATGTCAAATTATCTGAAATAATTTTTCCTAATTCAGGGAAATGCCAGCCATACCATTCTCTACATCGCATAATATAGTTGTTTAGTTCTTTATCCAAGTCATCTAACAAGGCTACAGTAGATTAAAATGAAAATATAACAGGTTACTGTGGTAAAATATACACAACATAAAATCTACTACTTTAACCATTTTCAAGTAGATAAAAACTCTGTACCCATTAAACAATAACTCCCTATTCCTACTTTCCCCCAAACCCCTGGTAATCTCTACACTATTTTCTGTCTCTGAATTTGCCTATTGTAGGTACCTCAATAAATGGAATCATGCAATATTTGTCCTTTTGTGTGTGGCTTACCTCAGTTAGCATGTTTTCAAGATTTATACATGTTGTAATATTTATACATGACGTTTTACTTATTCATTCATCTGTTAATGGATATTTGGGGTGTTTCTTCCCTTTGGCTGTTGTAAATAATGATGCTATAAACATGGGTGTACAAGGGACTCTGAGTCCCTGCTTTCAATTCTTTTGGATATACACTGAGGAACAGAATTCCTGGTTAAAAGAATTTCTAAAATTGGAAAATGCAAGACTTTGATGATTCTAAAAATCATTTAATGACATTGAAGAATAACATATTATAAAGCCAAGTGAAAAAAGCAGAATACACAACTATATAGATCCCACTTACAGTTTTAACATATTTCAAGGAAAAAAGATGATTCTGTGACGTGATATTTATATACTGGTTTTTGTCCATGATTCCTGGCTCATGTTACTCTTTGATCTTATCCTGTCCTCCTTTCACTTTTTTTTTTTTTTGGAGGCAGGAAATTCTCTGACCTACCTTAACCGATGATAGGTCATAAGACCCCATTTCAAGAGGGACCTGCCTGGAAGAACCAAAACAAACCGGCCTTGCTGGGTTTCCCCACCCAGTTCGTTAAGTGTTAGATCATACCCTTTTATCCAATCACATTTCTACATGGTTGTCCATACCTCAATCATGCCTATGCTTCCCTAAAAAGACCCCATTTCAAGAGGGACCTGCCTGGAAGAACCAAAACAAACCGGCCTTGCTGGGTTTTCCCACCCAGTTTGTTAAGTGTTAGATCATACCCTTTTATCCAATCACATTTCTACATGGTTGTCCATACCTCAATCATGCCTATGCTTCCCTAACCCAAGGGCACAGAATTCAGGGACAACTTCTGGAAAGCTGAACATATGGAGGTTTCTGGAGGGTGGTGTGCCCAGGGACAGCATGAAAAATCCACTTCTTCCATACCTTGCCCTACATACATGTCTCTTCACCTGTATCCTTTGTAACATACTTTATAATAAATGGGTAAACATAACTAAGTCTTTCCCTGAGTTCTGTGAGCTGCTCAGCAAATTAATCGAACCCAAGGATGGAGTTATGGGAACCCTGATTTATAGCTCGATGGTCAGAAATTCCATAGTTCTGGACTTCTGACTTGCACCTGAAGTGGGG
>NW_007727203.1:352295-372602 GCF_000696425.1 Galeopterus variegatus
GGTGGAGGGGTGGGGGGTGCAGGCGCATGTAGTCTTGGGAACTGAGCCCTCACCATGTGGAATCTGACACTATCTATCTCCAGGTAGACAGTGTTGGAATTAAATTAAATTAGAAGACACCCAGCTGGTGTCCACCCCAAAACTGGTTATTTGCTTGCTAGTAGGGAGAAATCCTTACACATTTGGTCATAGAAGTCTGTTTTCTGTATTGACTGTTGCTGAGTAAGAGAGTCCAGGAAACACACAACTTGGTATGTGTTTTTTCTCTTCTTACAGAATCCATTTACACAATGTTAATCCCAACAACTAGTCAAATTATGGGTAGTTTTCCCTTTTTCTATTCTGCATTTACCAATTTATCTACTTACTCAAAGTTCTAGCTCAACTCCTTTCTCTTTGTTAACAGAATCATAAAAGATACAATTTCAATAGCAGGAAAAAACCCACAAAGAATAAAGAAACAGATTAGACTCTGCATGTAGTATACTTACAAATTGCCTGGACAATCATTGTGTCCACTTTATCAGCACTAAATTTCAATCTATATCGTGACAGGCTGAGGAGAAGGGGAAAAATAGCAAATCAGTAAGATATCACCTAGAAAAAGCACTTATTAACATCTTTAAAAATTTTTTAACTTAAACCTCTCTCCTCAGAGCTACATTGTTTTATTTTTAGTTTTTCAAGTAGGAAAACCAGTTAAATAGAAACATACTATGCAAAATTAGAAAGTACACATTTAAAAAATACATCTGTCCTGCTACAACCTGTATTTCTGTAACAAAATTAGTTTATGTTTGAATGACAAATAGAAAAAATGCTGTGTAGTGCAAAAGTCATATTGGTTCGTGTGATTTTTTTTGCAGCACATTAATGACTTTACACCACCAGTTAAGAAATATCACAGCACTCTAATATCTTAAAACAAAGCTGTGGAGGAACAATACTACAACGGTTTTTTAATGTTGGCACTACTGACATTTTAGTCCTCATAACTCCTTGTTGTAGTGGACTGTCCTGTGCATTGTAGGACATTTAGCAGTATCCCTGACCTTCACCCACAGATGTTAGTGGGAGAACCCACCCCAACCCATCCCCAGTTGTAACAATCAAAAATGTCTCTGGACATTGCCAAATGACCCCTGGGGACATCTGACTGCCCTTGATAGAGAACCACTTCTATACTCAATGCTGATTAATCACAAATTTGGATCTTGAATCAGTTTCACTATTTGTTATCTCTTAGAAATACTTATTATAAAGTTTTTTCTGACCTCTATGCATTTTGCTCTTATCTCTAACTCAGCAGCTTCAACCTTTTCACCAATGTATTCACTTTTGTTCATTTACAGGTATACACCTTTGTTTACTGTCATATTTCTTTAATACAAATTTAACATGTCTTTTTAAACTGTGCTAAAAATTTTATTAGGATTGTTTCATAGTGCTGATTACAAAATTGCATAAGTTTTGAGTAGTCTACCCTTAATCCCATATTTTCTTCCCAAACCCTTTTATTTTCAGAGCAATTTCACAGAATGTCAAGCTTTTCATGAACATATATATATACATATATATATATATATACATATATATATATATATACATATATATATATATATACATATATATATATATATACATATATATATATATATACATATATATATATATATACATATATATATATATATACATATATATATATATATACATATATATATATATATACATATATATATATATATACATATATATATATATATACATATATATATATATATACATATAGCAGAGCTGGAATGTCTGTTTTAAGGGACCTCCGATTAAACAAGGTAGGGTTAATGTGCTTTTATTTGCCTCATTCTAAAAATTCATTAAAAATCAGAATAAATTCAATAAATGGTGCTGGGAAAGTCAGATATCCACATGCAGAAGAATGGAGCCAGACCCCCATCTCTCATCATGTAAAAAAATCAACTAAGAATAGACTGAAGACTTAAATACAAGACACAAAACTATGAAACTACTAGAAAATACAAGACACAAAACTAGGAAAGATAGAGGAAATGCTTCATGACATTTCTGGGCAAAGATCTTTTGGATATGATCTTGATGGAGTTTGTATGTGTTGTCCCCTCCAAAACTCATGTGGAGATTTGATCTCCAATGTGGCAGTGATGGAAAGTGATTGAGTCATGGGAGAGGATCCCTCATGAATGGATTAATGCTCTCCCTGGGGGAGGAGGGATTAATGAGTGAGTTCTTGCTCTATTAGTTCCCGCAAGAGCTCATTGCTTAAAAAGACCCTGGCACCTTCTCTCCCTTTCTTGCTTCCTCTCATCATAGAAAACCTCAGTGCTTGACAATATTAGAAGTAAATATTGAGGTTTTCTGTACATTAAATACATTACTTTTATGTATTTAAATGAACTTCTGGAATTAATAACTGACTTACAAAAAAAAAAAAACAAAAAACCCTCAAAATCCCTTTAGCACATAGCTATCATTTCACCTGATACTTACCTACATGAAGAAACCTATAAAATATAATGTAATCCTTACTTCATGAATCAGAGATATGTTTATGATCACAAAAGTTAACTTGTCACTGTAATATCTACTGTAACTGCTGAGGATCAAACCTATCACAACTAGCTCTCAAACTGTTCTGCTTTTCCCATTTGGGAGGCTACTTTTCCAGTCTTTCCTTCCACTCCTCCTTCTTTATGTTTTATCTCTAGTAACAACACCCCCTACTAAAGTTTTCTAACAAATGCATTAAAAAAAAAAAAAAGAAAATGTCCTGGGCTGGCCAGTTGGCTCAGCTGGTTAGAGTGTGGTGTTGATAACACCAAGGTCAAGGGTTTAGATTCCTGTACCAGCCAGCTGCCAAAACAAAACTCACTTCTTTTCCTGACTCCATTTGTTTAATAATAATTTTTTTTTTAAAAAAAAGGGCCAAACAAAAATATGGCAGGATATACTTGTACACTGGGTGTTAACAGATTATATATGGATAACAGGGTTAAAATTAATTTTTATCTTTTTTTTTGTTCATCTGTATTATCTATAATGAACAGGCATTAGTGATGTTTGGTTCTGCTGATTCTAGTGGAAATCTATTATGCAGCCTAGAGAAAAACAATCAAGAATGAGAACTTATTACAGAAAACTTACTACAAAAACTAGGCATTGTAGTCAGTATGCATGTGTGAAATCTGACTAGTAGGCATGAAAATCATGAATTTACCTTTATAACCCCTCCTAGCTTAGCATCCGCTACAGCCAAAGGTTCATGGGCTTCTTTTACTATTTTCTTCAGAACTTTCTTCAGCTGCTTATTAATTTTACCCTCCATCAGAGCTGTGAATGCTTTTCAGGAAAAAGAAAACCAAGAAAATTAACTCTCACATTTTTAACTGTGAGTGCTTGTCTTACTCAAATTCAAAACAAAGCAAAGCAAACACCTCCTTTCAAAAGGCCCAAATTTAATGTTACTTGTAAAACGAAATGATAAATGTAGAGCTGGCAAGTTAGAGTGTGGTGTTTGTTATAACACCAAGGTCAAGTGTTTGGATCCTTGTACTAGCCAGCCCTGCCCCCCGCCAATTAAATGCTAAATGTAAAAATATCTTAATAAATTATATGCTTCATAATCTCATTTGAACTTCCTGCCCTCATGTCTGCTCCAGAGGCAGCAGTTAAATCGGGTCCAGGGCTCCTTTCCCTATGTCACGTGATTCTTCTCATGAACTCAGAGAATCAAATCTTAGAAACAATCCAGACTGACCTGATGTTCTGGATTGTGAAATACCCTAAAATCATATCAAAACTGGTTTAAAAACAAAAGAATGTAATCATTTTGAAGGCACTGCCACAGTATAAGTATACTTGCTTCTGATCCCAGCTCCATCCATCCATCTGAATTACAAGTCTATTCTGTCTGTTTTCTGGGAAGATTAAAGGTGAGGACATTTAGTAGCATCTGGCTACTATACAGCTCTTGCAGGGGTCTCTACACTCTAGGAAGCTAGGATTCAAATTACTTTTGCTGGGTTCTAACTGTTCAGATTTTATACAATATTGATTCCTTATAATTCTTTTCAAGTTTTTAAATCCTCCTTAATAATAAAAAATTTTTATTCTCCTTAATAATAAAAAAATTTTTATGCTTCTAGCTCTTAATCTTCCATATTATCTACTTTAAATTTTATTTATTTACTTTGGCAACTGGTTCAGGATCTGAACCCTGACCTTGGTGTCAGCAGCACCCCGTTTTAACTAATTGAGCTAACAAGCCAGCCCCACTTTTACTTTTAACCTAGTGTTCTCTCTTATTTAAAATTTATTTCTTGGGGCTGGCCAGTTAGCTTAGTCGGTTAGAGCAGTGTTATAACACCAAGGTCAAAGGTTTCGGTAAAAAAAAATTATTTCTTAAAAGCAAACATCTCTACCCTAGATTTATTCTAACATTTATGAACACGTATCTTCCCTTTATCAAAAGCTCTAATTATTTTACATAATATGTATTTTTAAAGTGTGGTATATCCTTTAGAAATAAATAGGGATGGCTGCAGAAGGTGCTGGCTCAACTGGTTAGAGCATGGTGTTATAATACCAAGGTCAAGGCTTTGGATCCCTGTCCTGGCCAGCCAACAACACAAAAGACAAAGAGAGAGAGAGAGAGAGAGAGAGAGAGAGAGATGGTTGCAAGTACAAGGGGAAGCTGAGTCCCCTATTTCCTCTAGCCACTTTTCAGCATCCTTAAGTAGTCTTCCCACTTCATCCAAATGTAGGCTGGCCCCCAATTTTCCTATGATGACATGTCAGACTTGCAAGTTGAATATTCAACCAAGAGTAAAAATAAACCTCTCCATGCAAATGTATGAACTTCTGGGACCAACACAGATTCTCTTTTTTTTGGGGGGGGGGGGAGGCAGCTGTTTGGTACAGGGAATGAACCCTGGACCTTGTGTTATCAGTACCATGCTCCAACCATCTGAGCTAACTGGCCAGTGCCCCAACACATATTCTTGACAACACATCCCATATTTCAGACTCTTTAAGGCTATGGGTTTAAAACGTATATTGTGACATCTACAGCCACCCAGTTTTTGTTCTGTCATGTCAAAACTGTTTTATAAAAGGCAGTGAAAGTTAATTCCCAGGAAAGGATTCTGCTCTCTTAATAAAGTGATGTTCAGCTTCCTGGGAAAAACAGACAGACACTGTAGTGGTTTCTATGACTAAATTCCTAACAGAGCTCACTACTTCCAGTCATTTCTCCCAAAATTCATTTCAAAACATCTTTAGCCAGATACTGTGCTAGAAACTAAAGATTTGATGGTGAAGAACACAGTCTCCATCCTTACGGAACTTAGACTGAGGAAGGTTTGACCTTAAAATGCTCACCTAGCATGGCATTTCCCCCATTTATCTTACATTATTTTAAAGAATACAAAGAAGCCAGGGAGGGAATTCAGAGGTACCTCTCAAGTCTTAAATTTTATCATCTGTTACTGAGATGATAACATATACCTCACAGGACTACTTCAAGGATTAAATAACAATGGTGAGGTGATGAGCACAAAACTGACAATCACTATGTGATCAATACATTATTATTAATAGTAAAAACCTACTTGTGCCTGGGTAAAGACTGAGCTTGTCCATTTAATAAAGTTTAATAAGGACTGGTCAGAAATATCCCAAACAGATTACAGAAATTATGTGCAAAAAGGAATCCAGAAGAGGCCACTTGTGATCAGGGCTACAGTACTTTACAATTCCAGGAGCTGTTCATACCACAGTCTATGTAAACAATGCCCCCTAGAGTTGGAGAAGAGCTGACACAATTTTGCTTGAGATTTCACCAAAATTCTACCCATACCCATTTTAAAACTGTAACGAACAGAACTATCTTTTAAAAAATTTTCCAGGTTAATATTACGGTAGTTGTGCTTTATGGTTCTGAGGCTCTAACTACTGATTGTGTTGATGAAACAGGCCTAGAACTATCATTTATTTAAAATATAAACTGAACGCATTATTGGGTCCTCCTTCAGCCTACCCCTGTGCCAAGATTAGAGTGGCCTATTAATATTCCAGCATATTTAGTTGGATTCCCAATTTTCACAGGAGAACCTTACCTTTCCCCTGTGGCTGTTTAAAAAATTATTTGCACCTGCCAAATTCTTGCCTAATTTTAAGCCATATTCTTTCTTACGGCCCTTCGTTTTCAAGTTATACCACCATGAATGACACAGACTTTAAGCAACTGAAAAACTGATGATTTGGGTTTTATATGTGTCCTTTCTCTTTTCCTCAGTACTTAAAAAAAACTTAAGACCCACTGAAGTCAGTCAGTTAATAAACCCTACCACTTTATTTCTGTTGTCCCATGAGGTCTAGTTGAAATGTGTGAGTCACCCATTCCTCTAAATCTTTAAAAACTATGGCCCCCACCCTTAGATAAACAAAACTCTTGTGCTTCTCTGTATTTTTGTATTGGAAAACAAAGAATGTGCAAACATACATACACAAAACACAAAAAACTCCAACTCTATTAGTTTCCCTACAACTTTTAATAACATTGATGTGCCTTTTTGAACTAAAAATGTTTACCCCTAGAGAGTCTTACTATGATTAAGTTTTTCAACTGTGAATTCTGGCTATTTTCAACTTTACCACTGGATTAAAATGATCAGAGAGCTGTGTACTTGACCACATTACCTTGGTCCCTTGTAGAACAGCTTTTACTGAATTGTGCTTCAGCATTATGCTGCTGGTTTCCACAGGGAGATCAATTTAACCACTTCTCACCTCTCATCACATGGGGGAAAACCAGCCCTATGATGAAAAAAGCTAACTCAATGTTGTCTCAGTGGTAGTGACGAATCTGAGTTAGATCACTTAAATTCAGTTACAATAAGAATGCATCATTGACAACATTGAATAAAGTTAACTCAGGCAACTGAAGAAAACAACCTTTTAATAAGGAAAACAAACAGCCAAGATCTAAAATAAAAAGAAAGCAAGCTTCTAGTCTTTAACTTTACCTGCTAATGCTTCTGCTGTATCCTGAAATTTTTCAAAATGTTTTAGCTTTACTCTAGAATTAAAAAGAAAAGAAACATGTTATGGGGGCACACTGATTCTGCAAAAGCCACACAGCTGGGAAAGTGTTGGACTGTTTCCAAAATATACACCAATAAAAGAAACTTGCCTGTCACTGGGTATCAGGGTGCAAAGTTAGATGTTTTTCATAAAATGACCAGTTTTTCTAAATGTTGAGCTAGTAGAGCTAGTTACATTTGGACCATTACAGAGAAAAGTTGTAGGATTTGAAGGAAACTTAGGCCAACAGTAAAAACGCTGAAGCTTCAACATAACCCCTGCTGCTTAAAGCTGAACACAGATGCCTTTTACTATACAGCACAGAACTGACCCAAGAAAAAAATATTTGAGTCCCTTAGGTCAGGAATCTCATGACATTCATTTGCCACCCAGTACAAATGCCATTAAAAAATAGCTTATAGTCTGATCTGATTCCTGTTACCCTTATTCTACTCCTTTTATCCCCCTATACACTTATGTGCAGGGTAACATTTTATATAGAAAAAAACATACATCTAGTTTAATTCATCATTGTCTCAGTGGTAGTGACGAATATTTGAGTTAGATCATTTAGACTCAGTTCCAACAAGAATACATCATTGACAACAATGAATCAGATTAATACAGCAAAGCATAAAAACACTTATTTGGCTACAACAGTTATCTTGAGCAAGGTTTTGTTACCTGGCAAGGGATATCATGCTGGTGGTCTCTTAAATACACACTTAAAGGTACAAAGATTTAAGGAAAAAGTAATAATTTCATTGTATTCTGGCTTACTCTACCCCTATTTCCACCCTTCTAAAGTAGTATTTAGTCATATCTCTCTATACTTGAATAAATGCTCGTATAGATATACAAAGGCAATGCAAAAATGGGATCATAGTAAACAAATTATGCCGAAGCTTGATTTTTTCATTGTATCATGGACCTTTCTATAGGCCACCAAGAGATCTACAGATATGCTACAATTTAGTCAACAATTCCACTACTGATGGACATTTAGGCTCTTTCAAATTTGGGGCTGTTACCACTACAAATGCTACAACTCTGTATTTTGTTTCTCTAATGGTTTGGTATGCCATTTCTTTGGGTTTGGCACTCTTTAGCGAGCCTGAAAGGTTTTCTTCTATTTTTTTGTGATTTTATTAGCAACAGGAGATGAATTGTCAGCATCCACAGACATAATCATAGATATATCCCTCCAAATCCACAAGTATGAAGAGGATCAGTCAGGCCCTTCCTAGGACCACATTCACCAAATGGACTATTTCATAAGGTGACTCACAGATGATAAAAAGCCATCTTGACTCTACTTTGAGGAAAAGCCAGCTTTCTCTCCCACCACTCACTCCTTAAGTTGGGCATCAAAGTTAAAATCTACCTCCTTTCTCATCAAGAGATCTTGAGGAATGCAGGTTTATCTTTCAAGGATTTACTAGCTAGTTATTTTATTACTCCACAGGGAGCTATAATGGAGGCATAAAGAATGAATAACCTACGAATTTAAACTAATTTTGGGGTGCTGCCCAATCTAGTCTGTAACTAATACAAATTAGTTTAGGTGCCTATGTTCCAAATAAAACATCTGTAATAATCTGTAACAGTCATACCAATATTCCTGAAAAAGATTTCAAAACAAAAAACTATGAGTATAATAACATACAAATCAGAAGGGAAAAAATAGAAATAAAACAAACTCTAAATGCTAACTGCTAAATTCTTAGTTTCAAGATTACTTACATTTTATTTGCTTTCTCTGGAGTTTCAAATTCTTTCCACAAACTATCAACCTCTTGAAGTTTCTTCTCATTTAGAACCTGTAATTAAATATTAATGGCACAACTTAGGCATACATAGCTACATTCTTCAAGGACACTATACACATAAAATGAGAGTGGTAGAAGATACATCTCTCACTGAAATAATGAACTAGTTTTCCAATATAGCATAAATTTGTCAAATTAGTGGTTTGAGTTACCCATTTTACAACCAGATGACATGAAGGTTAAGGGTTCAGATCCCTTTACTGGCCAGTTGCCAAAACCCGAAAAACCAAAACCAAAACAACAACAACAAAAACCAAACAACTGGATGGGATTCAGATCTAGTAGGTAGTCTTTGTTGAGAGCCTCTATTTTTAAGGAGCCCTTAACCTCTTTACAATGCATAACATATTCAAAGATCACTAAAAGACTTTCTTTGCCCACTTCCAATAGGCTACATCCTGTTATTTACTGCTATGATCATCCTAACTTAAAAATATTATGGATTTTTCTAAAACTAAGATATCATTAATTATAAGACACCTCCTGATGTAAGAAATTTTAAAGTGCAAAAGAAAAATAGGGCACTTTTAATCAACAAAACAGTCATTAACATTTTAAGTATTTATTCTTGAAGACTTTTTGAATGTCTATGCAACATGCTGTTCATGCATACTTTTAGGAACCACACCACACAATTACCATCCACATAATTCTATGTTTTAACAACCTGGAATTGCATGGTATGAACATACATCATTTTTGCCCTTACTGATATTTAAGTTGGTTTCTAGTTTTTCCCTTTTAATGCTTCAGAAAACATATCTATGTATGTATACAAGTTGCATTTCTATAGGACAGGTTGTGAAAGTGGAGTTAATTGATCACATAGAATATGCATATTTTATGGTGACATGCTGCCAAATTGCTTAAGAGAGTCTATCAGTTTCACTTAAATCAAGAGTGAATAAAAATCCTTATTTCCCTACAGCCTCACCAATACTCAATGTGATAAGTCAACTGCCCAAGTATAGGATAGGATAGGATCGACACTAAAATGCACCCTCCCCATATTTAACATCCCTGAAATTGGGATGCCTTACAACTAACTGATGGTGGGTTAGTTTAATCAGCAGTGTAAAAGAATGGCATGTTAAATTTGGTGAAAATACAGTATGCATAGATATTATGCATATATTTTCATTAAAAAATTAGCTGATAAATTAAAAACTATACATTGATGACAAGCACCATTTTATCAAACCCATTATATTACAGAACACTTACACATTAATACTTATACAGTTATAGTTACGCATGTATTTTTTGTAATAAAAGAAACAATTTTTCAAGTTATACAAAACTTTTAGTTTGTCAGAGAAGTATGGCAAAATGATTTTATAAGAAGGATTTGGGGTTTTTTTGGTTTAAATTAATCCCACCCATGGCTGAATAAAATATATTTACAGAACTTAAACTCAGTTGGTTAGAGTGCAGCTTTATGACACCAAGGTCACGGGTATGGATCCCAACTGGTCAGCTGCAAAAAATAAATAAGTAAATGAATAAATAAAATTACAAGCTACTAATAGTTCTTCTTATGTATCATGTGATCCGAACCCTCTGACGGGAGCGCTGCCGCGCTTCCCAAGCGGCGCACTATCCAGTGCGCCACTGGGCCGGCCCTGAAAGTTATTTTTTAAAGGAAGTTCACAGAATAGCCCCAACTTTCTGAAATTGTTCAGAGACAACTAACTATACTCAAAGTTCACTGACTAGCTTTAGAATCCAAAGACATTCCACCAATCTCATGACTAAAATATTTACTGAAAGTTATTTTTTAAAGGAAGTTCACAGAATAGCCCCAACTTTCTGAAATTGTTCAGAGACACCACTAACTATACTCAAAGTTCACTGACTGTCAAGAGGATGTGTATTGAATAGGGGATATGAATCATGAGTAAACTTAGCATTTTTTCTAGTTGAAAAGCTGGTATATTTGAAGATAACATCTGGGTTAAAAAGTTTGGCATTCTTAAAAGATATAACCATTTTAAACTAAAGTTAAAGCAACAAAGGAAATGTAACAAAATCACGTAATTGGTGACCACCCAAAGGTCTTCCAAGGCTTTGTTACTGCAAACAAAACCTTGGCTCCTATGTTCCCAATTGTGCTACAACATTTAAAAGAGAACTTTACTAATAAAGACAGTCTGAACAAAATAATATTGGATATATTGCTACATTTTCTGTTTTACATTTATCTCAAAATTTCAATAGTTCATTTTCAGACAGAGAAATTAGAAACATTTATATACAAAATCCACTTTAAATTTTATGATTTTGGATTAAGATGAAATAATTTCCATTTCTAAGTATTATCATTTAAATCTTTACCACTGCTTTTATATTCATTTGCTAGTTTTAAAACAAGCCTATTTTAAGACATATACTGAAACATTTACAGATAAATGTCTGGGATTTGCTTCAAAACAACACAGTGGGGGAAGGGAGTGGGAAAGAGTTGAAGCCGAGTGGCCAGATGCATGTAGGTTCATTATAATCTTCTTCCACTTGTTTGAAATCTCTCACAGTAAAAAGTAAAAAACACATTTCACAGTATACCAGAAGTGGCCTGAGCATCCTTTCTCTATTCCAGACAAGAATGAATTTATGAACAGAAAAGAGCACCCTTATATCAAAAGGTATCTTCTCTAATTTTCATTTTTAGTTGACTGAGATTTTGTTTTAAATATTTGATGCTAACTTTTAAAAGTTTTACTTCATCACAGACAATATGGGAAAGTAATGCTTTACGAAATGAGTATGAATGGATAGTAGTTTAAAATGTGAACTGCTCTACAAATTGATACATGCAACATGAATTAGCTTCAAAAGCACTCTGCCAAGTGAAAACAGCCAAACACAGAAGACTACAATACTACTTCATTTACATGAAGTTTCTGGAAAAGACAAAATTATACAGACAGAAAGCTTATCAGTGGCTGCCTACAGCTGGGACTGACTTGAAAATGGGCATGAGAACTTTCTGGGATGAAGAACACAACTGTGTAAATTTTAATAAAATGTACTGGGTGAGTTATATAGTATGTAAAGTATACCCAATAAAGCTGGAAAAAACATTGCTCACATCTGGTATACACATCAAAAAGCTCTTTCCCTAAGCCTTAACAGAATAAAGGAAGACACAATGCTATGCTATGCAGCTGTACTGTACAATGTGACTATTAAAATTTCAATGAATTAAAATTAAAAATTCATTTCCTCACTTACACTAGCCACATTTCAAGTGTGAAATAGTTATATGTGGTTAGTAGCTACCATCTTGGACAGCACAGCTAAAGAAGTTATGGGATGTGCAAAACTAAAGATTGTGGGCCGGCCCGGTGGCGCACTGCTGCAGTGCGCCGCTTGGGAAGTGCAGCGGCGCTCCCGCCGAGGGTTCGGATCCCACATACAGACCGGCCACTCACTGGCTGAGCGAGGTGCGGGGGCAACACCGAGGGTTGCGATCCGTTGCCAGTCACAAAAAAAGAGACAAAAAGGAAAAAACAAAACAAAACAAAAAAAACCGGGCAACACCGAGGGTTGCGATCCGTTGCCGGTCACAAAAAAAGAGACAAAAAGGAAAAAACAAAACAAAACAAAAAAAACCTAAAGATTGTTTTTAATCTTATGCTGTGTGCTATGTGACACAAGAGACCATTGAGTTTCTGTAATATTCTACAGGAACTATAATAGTTCCTTTACATATTGTCTTTGCATTTATATATTATATAACCTTGTTAATGAGCAATAAGTTCTTGAAAGTGTTTTTAAAAAAATCATTCTATATATTAATATGTATGTGCACACTGGGTCACATATAAAATTGAGGTAAAAAAATTTTGAGGTTAAAAAAACTTTCTTGAAAAAACTTCTTAAAGCATTCTCATCAGGGCTGGCCCATGGCTCACTCGGTAGAGTGCAGTGCTGATAACACCAAGGCCACGGGTTCAGATCCTGTATAGGGATGGCTGGTTAGCTCACTGGCTGAGCGTGGTGCTGACAACACCAAGCCAAGGGTTAAGATCCCCTCACCGGTCATCTTTAAAAAAAAAAAAGCATTCTCATCAACGCATGAATTTTATGAACCAGTATAATTTTATACCTCAGCATTTAAAAAGATTATGGGAAAAGAAGCTAACAACCTTGTACTGTATGTTTACTTTCTTTAGAGATATAATTCACATACCATAGTATTCACCCTCTTTAGTATAGTTTCACAAAATTGTGCAACCATCGTCACTATCTAATTCCAGGACATTTTGTTTGAGGGTATTTCAAAAAGTTTGTGGAAAAATGGAACTGAACAACAGGAATCTTTCCAGAACTTTTTGAAGTACCTTTGCATGTCTGTGTTATTCAGAAAGGATCAGTAACTAATAGA
Organism: Galeopterus variegatus; assembly: GCF_000696425.1. Taxonomy (NCBI): domain Eukaryota; kingdom Metazoa; phylum Chordata; class Mammalia; order Dermoptera; family Cynocephalidae; genus Galeopterus; species Galeopterus variegatus. The sequence goes on from NW_007727203.1 coordinate 365,631, forward strand.
TCCCAGGTAATTATAAACTATTATAAATTATAGTCAATATTTCGATATACTCAAGCCTGACTTTAGTTATTCCTTTCATACTAGGTTACATAAACCATAAACCACAATTTTGAATAGTAACCTGCAGATAAGTAACAATGAAAACTCCAACAGAATACCTGAGACTTATTTATATGGGGAAGGATACTCTTCATTACTAGAAATAAAAAATTCACAAAGAGACACAGTTGATTATTTTATGACCCAGGTATAGAAATAAGACAATTGCTTAGCCAATTCCTTCCTACCATCGGAAGCAACCAGTGGACTGTGCAGAGTTGCTCCTCTTAATACCCAGTTCGGGACAGTATACATAACATCAATTTATGATGAAATTCATCGACAGACACTGATTCAAAATATGACAGACCACGGTGGCTAAGATAATTTGGGGCATATGCAGAACTGTACATAAGAATTTAGGTAAGATTCCAAAAAGCTGGAGAAAAGAAAAAATAGACGTGTTCCGGAGCTTTAAAGGTGCCTAGGTCTCTTAAAAGTTCCTTAAAATTGCTGATACTTGCAATTACAGATAACTCCAATGAAAGGAAAAATAAGCAAAGCTGCCTTTTCGCTTTTAATTATTATTTTATTGGCTTTCTTAAAAATAACAAGTATCTGACGTAACAAATACAAATAGGAGTGTATATGCAAATGTCAGAAATGAGAGAAATATAAAGTGAAAAGCTCTCTGTACCCTTACAGACTTTCTGCACCCATACCAGTTTTTTGATTCACAATTAGAACCATACTATACGTATTTTACTAGCACTTTATGCCTTAAATTAACACATAAAAATCTAGTATACGGAAATTTTGTTTTTCGTTGCTAGATTCGCAGAGCTCAGAAGAGTGCGAAGGCACTCATGTACCTTCTTCATTCTTCCCTACTTCTCAAGAGCATCCTTCTGTACGAACGTCCACTACCGTGCTAATGCACTTGTAAGTTAATTCCAAACTTTCCCTATTAAAACAACCAAATTTCAAATTGATATCACCAACCCAGATTTCTCCCTTAAGCTTCAAACTTGAAACACTGAACTGCCTGATCTGTAGGACAACTGCATTACCACGTCTAATAGATAACGCAAGCTTCACACAGCCCAAACCCACAATCTTCTTACTTAACGACACCTTGAATTAAAAACCCACATTCAATCCATCAGCCAATCCTGTCAATTCTACCTTTCTTTCTTAATACTGTTTCCCTCCATATCAACATTAATCCAAGCAATTGCTTCTTGCCTAAATTAATGCAAAAAATATCCTTGCTACCCTTGAATTAAAAACCCACATTCAATCCATCAGCCAATCCTGTCAATTCTACCTTTCTTTCTTGATACTGTTTCCCTCCATATCAACATTAATCCAAGCAATTGCTTCTTGCCTAAATTAATGCAAAAAATATCCTTGCTACTTTTCTTGCCTCCCAGTAATCTAGTCTCCACACAGCAAAGTAACCTTATTAAAATTGGATCAGGTCTTTCCTCTGCTTAAAGCCTTTTGATCACTCCTCAAAACACCCAGAATAAAATCCGAACTCTTTATAACATACAAAACTCCAATACAGCTCTTGCTCATTCCTTCAACCGGTCCAATTCCTCTTAACGTAGAACAGGTCGCCCCAAGAGGTGGGGCCACGTGTTCACCTAAACATGGGCCTTTCAGGCCTGAAGGACTACCCTTTCCTTTCAGAGCCTGGGGACATGAAAGGCACCCACGCGATCGTGAGCAGTTTCGTCCTCTCCTTAGGCTTTTCCCTCTCCTCGCCTGTCCCCACCAACGGCTCGATCTTCCACCCACCTTAAAGATGGCGTAGCCGACGGACGTTTCAAACAGCACCAACATGGTGAGGCCGGGTCAGGGCGCCGCGCAGCCCGCCACGAGCTCCTATACCACTGCAAAAAGCAACTCTGCGGCCCCGAAAGGCCCACTAGGCCGCGGCTGGCAAAGCACAAACGTGCACGTCTTCCTGCAAAGAATCAGGCCACGTTGCCAAAACGCTCCACACCAGACAGCATGCGGAACGCAAGAACGCGCTTCTTCTCCAGGAAGTCTGGGATACGTACGTCACCTTCGGCAGAAGACGGCCGCACAGCGTGCCGTTACTTCCGGAATGTTCCCTCCATAGGGGGCGGGGAGTAGGTCACGAAATTATCGCGATATTTCTTAGGGATTGAAACAATCTCTTGAACAGCCCGGCTGCGCGGAGATCTAAAGAGGAGGAACTTCCCTCACATGTTACAGTCTACTTAACACTCGCCCCTTCCCTCCCATAAAAGGTATATTTTACCTTGAGAGAAATGCGGAGCTGTCTCGGTGCCTGACTGCCTCTGGCATCTGGAATTTGAAATGCCAGCTAGTGCCCTTAGACTTTACTCTCTTTACTTGCCTTGAAGATCTCTGAATGACACCATGTCTGTCACTATATCTGGGAGCACTCCTGGCCGTTCTGTTTTCTCTGGCCAAACTGATTTTCTTGCACAGATTTCTTTCAAATATCTGTAATCTCTCCCATTTTTGCTGCATCTGTTAAAATGACCCTGGAGCATGAATTTGGACTTTGACTCCTTAGTATAATTTGCTTTTCTGGGACCTTTCAGTCTCAGTGACTGAGTTTAAATAGCCCAATTCTTCCACAACTTTGGCTTCCAATAGGAGTAAAATTTCCTTCCTCGCTTCCCAGGTCCTATATGCATATTGCCTGTAAATAATAAGTTCCAACCTGCTCAGGTTTATGGAACACTAAGTAATTAGATTTTTTTTAACAGCATATCTACAACCTGAGATCAAAAGAAAAGAAAATCCTGGGTTGAATAACAGGAAGGATGAAAGTGGTGGAAAGTCAAAGGATAGGGAAATCTATGGTGCGGACAGGAGTGTGGTTGACTATAGCCATACCTATAATCCAGTGTGGTCAGTGAGGCAAGAGAAACCAAAATGGCTTGATTGGGAGAGGGGTGTGGGTAGATGGATGAGATGGAAGCACTATGTCTCTTTAAAATTTTATTTAACTACACAATATTTTTCTGTATAGTCTCCTTAACAGAAGTGTCATCTGCTAGAGAGAGTGGAGCCTGTATCTTACACTGGTGCCTGTCTACATAGGGCAGGAAGAAACATCTAAAATTTTGTTACATCTAAAATCTTGCATCCTTTTCTCATACTGAAATGAAACCACTTATTCAACGAAGAATCTCTATACCATGGTATCTCCTAGAATTTGTCCTCACACAATACTACTTACATAATCATCTCAATATGATGCTTTAGTCAGGGATTCAGAGCTGATTCTGATTTTCGATTTGGATCTTGACCAAATCCAATAATTGTCTGGAAATTCCCTATTGCAAGGGAAGAGTAAAGTCTTAATACTTTTTTTAAAAAAAATGTTTTTTAAAAAGATGACCAGTAAGGGGATCTTAACCCTTGACTTGGTGTTGTCAGCACCACGCTCACCCAGTGAGCTAACCAGCCATCCCTATATGGGATCTGAACCCATGGCCTTGGTGTTATCAGCACCACACTCTACCCAGTGAGCCACAGGCAGGCCCCAAGTCTTCATACATTTTAAACAAAGCATTAGGTCAAGGAGAGATAGCACAAAGAAATCTAGAGAGTATGGGAGAGTGTAGGTAAACAGAAGGGTTTATAATTTTACTGCTGGCTTAATATGGTGAAACGACAAGGATAAGAAGCATGTTTCTTCTGTCCTCGCCACACACCCCAACTCCAGCCCTGTAGTAACTAGAATATAAGCTCCATAGAAGTTTATCACTGAATCCCCAATATGAGTATCTGGCACACAGCAGAGATTCCATAAATATGATTAATACATGAATGGAATGAATGAATGATAAGATTAAATTGTTTCAAAGTTCCAGTAAAGTCTTTGGGTACTTTTTGAGACCTACTGAGATTAGCAAAAGATATCGTTTTGCTCAGAGACCTTCCATCTGCCTACTAACAGGAAGAGGATGTTCTGGACGGTGAACGTCTTTTATGTATTCAACAAATGCTTGAGTGTCTAATCTGTGCCAGGCATTCTTACAGGCACTGAAGACATAGCAGCTTAAAAAAACATAAAAAAACTCCATGCTTTATGGAATTTATGTTCTAGTGAGGGAAAACAGAAAATAAATAAGTGAAATAACTAGTATATTAGATAATATTAGATGCTACTTAGAAAAATAAAGCAGGTTAGGGGAATAAGTTGTTTCCCTTAGGAAAGGCCTTATTGAGATGGTGACATGTAAGTAAAAGACTTTAGGGAGATAAGAGAGTTGGCCATGAAGTCCTCTCATGTAATTTCTCCTCGACCATCATAAGTTCATAGATGGGACAGACCCCTGTAATAAAAGACAGTTTTAAAAGAGAAAAACAAGCAAGTTTATTAAGTGTGCAGTGCGCATCACATGGGAAAAACCTCAATGAAAGCTAACTCAAAGCAGTTTCTTAAAATTCTGGCTTATAACGTATTTAACAAAGAACAATAAATTTTAGAGAAGTGACAGTACAAAGGAAGGCAGTTTTAGAGTTTTAGAGGTGGGAAACTGTGAAGAAAATAATGGAGTAGGGTTTTTTGTTTGGTTTGGTTTGGTTTTAAAAGATGACCGGTAAGGGGATCTTAACCCTTGACTTGGTGGTGTCAGCACCACACTCTCCCTAGTGAACTAACCAGCCATCCCTATATAGGGATCTAAACCTGTGGCCTTGGTGTTATCCGCATCACACTCTCCCAAGTGAGCCACGGGCTGGCCCTTGGAGTAAGGTTTGTTAGCAGATTCCTCAGAGATGATGTAGAGCTAGGGTTGGGTCTGGAGCTCACAGACCTCCTCAAGCCTGTTGTCCAGACTGGGTCACAAACCCTTCACATACAGGTCTTTGAGCTAGGTAACCAGAAAAAAGGTCCTTGGAGCTTTGGTTGGAGAAAGAGTAGTCTTTATTTCTGCACACACATGTCTAGGAGCTAGGCAGTCCAAAGAGAAACTCAAAACTCAACTGCTACCTGCAAAGTCCAAAGAAAAACTGAGCAGCTGCCAGCAAAGTAAACATGCTCTATTTTTAGATGCAAGCTCTCTGCCTGCCTGCATTTCAGGGCCACTGCTCCACACAACTCTGGAACACACAATAGCAACAAAACTAAAAAGATACATTGGCATGTATGTGCACTAACTCCCCTGCCACAATTTGTTTACAAAGAATGTGCTGCATCACACCCAACCGGACCTGAGGGGGGGGGGCCTGATTAAACTATTCTATTTTCCCAACTGATGATAACAGTTGTCTCCAGTAAAGGAGAATTTATATCCTATCTTTAGGTGGAAGGGGAAGAGGGCTGTATAAAAAGAGCCCCTCCTCTATTTGCTGCTTTTTAATTGCCTTTAGGTGAAAAATATTTATGTCAAAGAGGCATATTTTGGGGTGGTATATTCTGGTTTCTATCACTTTCTTGCTAAGTCTGACTCATGCAATGAAATGCATGCTTATTTTCTCTCATGACCCTATTATGTCTCTCTCCAGTCCGGCATTTTCTGAGAACTTCCTGCCATCAGGTCAGTACTTGTATGAACTTCAATGTGTTTCCCTCACGTTACCCTGTTGGCTCTATGCAAATCAAAGGTGTCTGCTTCAGTTGAGTTCCTATTTCAGAAAGTTTCCTGAACATTCAGACATGAAAATGTGGTGGCTAATCTACCCAGAGAGAATAGAGAAAACAGAGGAACATTAGAACAAAGCAGCACAAGAAAGTCTAATCTATGACCAGCTAAGATATAGTTATATCCACTCACCAGTTCTTGTGAGCTTGGGCAAAATGAACCATTTCCTCTAAAATAATCAACTCTAAATTGAGTTTTTTGACTTGTGAAGCTAAAGTCCAGGCCCTGGACCACATCATGGTATTGCCCTGAACAAACTATTAACTGGCTTCTATCTTTGACATCATCATCTCTGCTCTAATTTAAAGATCCCTTGCCCTCAGAGAGCTTATAATATCTTTTTCAAAACCCATATCTATGCATGGTAAACAATTATAAGATACTAAAAGATAGCTTATTTATATGCTTACTGCATATTATGTAGTATATTTTGTTCTGGTCATTCAAAGACATGCAAGACACATTCCCTGCGCTCAAGAAGCTGATGATTGGTGGAGAAAAGAGGCCAGTACAACACACAATACAGCAGATGTAAACACATGGTGCTTTGATATACTACTATATACTCTTATAAACATAGGCTTTGGAGTTCAGATCTCAGCTTTGCCTCTTACTACTTACAGATCCTTGGGTCCTTGGGTAAATGATTAGGCTTCTCTGGCACTTTCTTTCTGGGCAAAATAAGAGTAACATCTACCTCACAGAGTTATTGTTACTATTAAACTAAATAATATTTTTGTCTGACATAATTTAAGTGCTCACTTAATGGCAACCATTACCATGTAATTAATTTAAGACAATAATTCAAATAGACCAGAGGAGAAAGACATCAAGAAAGAAACTAAAGAAGTATGGCACAAAACTGACATTGCCTACCTCAACCAAAGGTAAGCATATGTATCACATCCTATACTAGGAAACACACACACATACATCCCTCACTTAGCATCCCAAGAAAACCAAACAAAAACACAACAAAACCAGGGTCTAGTTTTAGATCCTACTTTAAATGAAACCTTGAGCCTTTCTGTAAATTACTGACTCCCAAACAAAAACAGCTTTATTTCTGATTTTTACAGCATGAATATCTGAAGATATGGGAAAAGCTTTACAGATAATGATGTGAGAAAATTGCTATTTTTACTTTATTAACAAACTGTTAACTTGGTAAACTTGGTGATTTTGGGTATTTTCCTTTAAATAAATGTCTTGAGGGCCAGCTCATGGCTCACTCGGGAGAGTGTGATGCTGATAACACCAAGGCCACGGGTTC
>NW_007727203.1:373171-433680 GCF_000696425.1 Galeopterus variegatus
TTTATTAACAAACTGTTAACTTGGTAAACTTGGTGATTTTGGGTATTTTCCTTTAAATAAATGTTTTGAGGGCCAGCTCATGGCTCACTCCGGAGAGTGTGATGCTGATAACACCAAGGCCACGGGTTCGGATCCTATATAGGGATGGCTGATTTGCTCACTGGCTGAGCGTGGTGCTGACAACACCAAGTCAAGGGTTAGGATCCCCTTACCAGTCATCTTTTTAAAAAATAGATGATGGGGCCGGCCCCAGTGCGCCACTTGGGAGTGCGGTGGCGCTCCCGCCGAGGGTTCGGATCCCACATACAGACCGGTTCAGGCTCACTGGCTGGGCGAGGTGTGGGGGCAACACCGAGGGTTGCAATCCCGTTGCCGGTCCCCGGTCCGGTACGAGGGCAACACTGAGGGTTGCGATCCGTTGCCGAACACGAAAAAAGACAAAAAGGAAAAATAAATAAATAAATAAAATAAATGAATAAATGTTTTGTTTATTTGTTCTGCTTTGGTTTGTGGTGAGCAGGCTCTTTTAAATACTTGTCTCCTTAACAAGTAAATGACTTTTTCTTTTAATCTTCTTTGCAAGTCAATTTCTTTTCTTTTCTTTTTTTTTTTTTTTAAAGATGACCCGTAAGGGGATCTTAACCCTTGATTTGGTGTTGTCAGCACCACACTCCGAACCTGTGGCCTTGGTGTTACCAACACCACTCTCTCCCAAGTGTGCCACAGGCCGGCCCCTGTAAATTTCTTTTCTAAATGACTTTTTCTTTTAGTCTTCTTTGGCAGTTTTAGAGATTCCACTGAGGTCCAAGTGAATTTCCCTATCAGCACTGAGGAGGCTACATTGCCAGAGAAGGGCACCACGTGGGCTGTTGTTACCTAATTTTTCTGATTCCTGAGTTGACTCTCATGTGGCAATAGAGCTTTATTCCAAGTTTCTTTCTGTGTTTCTAGTTAATGGCCAAGTCTGGACCTAGTTCTGGTTTGGATTTGTATACAACTGCTGGTGACAGCAATATGGAATCTGGAATCTATTTGTTTGTTTATGATATGACCATTTGGTCTCTTGACCGACACAGAGAATCTGGTCACTTTCAGGCAGCAGAAGTCAAGATATCTGACTGTCTTTTTACATTCACTTTATTACTGTTATTATTATTATTATTAGTTGGCTTTTCTCTTTGTCCTAGCATCCTCTGTGTTATTTGTCTTGTATGTGGGTCATTATGAGTTAAATAACTAAAAATATTTTATGTGTCTGTGAACAGAAAACAACTCATTGAGATCTGGAGCTGCTATAACTAACTGGGGAGTTTTGTACTCTGTGTTTCCTTCAAACCCTGGCTGAAGTTGGAAAACAGTGGGTGCTGGTTTTTTGTTTGCTTTCCCCTCTCCCTGCAAAAGAAAGGTGTCTAGCCTTTATAATGGTTTGTGTTTCTGTATCTATGGCTATGTACTTTCTCCATGAAAATTATTGGAGATTAATTGGTCATAAAAATCTGTCATTTGTATACACTCAGAAAGATTACCATCAAAGGGGAGAAAATGTATACAGCAAAGAAAAAACCAAAACTGTTTTCATATGGTGTACTTCTGGGAGGTGATCTACAACATAACTGATAGGATTGTCTTTGTTTAAGATGAGGGCTGGGTATGCCCGAAAAACCAACCATGTGATTTAGGGTAGAGGCTTTGAGTCATGTGGAATCAGTTAAACTGGAGACTGAGTTCAACCATGTGGGCAATTAATCAATCAATCTATGTGATAAACTCCAATAAAAATTCTGGACAAGAAAGGTTGGGTGAACTTCCCTGGTTGGCAGTACTCCATGCAAATTGTCAGACATTCTATGTTTAATGATTCTTTGACATCTTGGAACCTTGAGAAGTGGGAGGGACTGTGCAGGGCTAGCTAGTTCCTAGAGATAATAAAGGCCTGGACTGACAGCATGCCTTTGATATACAAACTAATCAATCCTGAGTCTTTGCCCCCACTCACCTCTTTTCGTTAGGATCTTGCTGTCTGGGACACTATTCTCCCATGTTAACTCAGCCCAGGGCCAGGTACCAGACAACAAGTGACCACCCTGATAACTCAGAGACCCCTGAATTATTCAAACTATCCAATCCTAAACCTGCTCAGCTTGCTTACCCTGTCTTGCCTGTTCCTTCCTCTGAAAAGCACAATAAAGGCTTTTGCCTACACTCTCTCCTCACTCTGTCTCTTGACCAACCCTGATGCTTCCCCATGTGGTCCTGCATATTGTGCTGCATGTCCTGCTTCTAGGGATCTGTGAGTGTAAAAACTTCTTCCTTCATGGCAGTCATTTCTGTGTTTGTGTGTCTTATCATATTTGATTAAAACAAGTCCTGGATATGTCTTAAGACAAGCGTACTCTTCCTAAAAATAAAACTATATGAAGAGTTAGAAGAATCCTCTGAAATGTAAATTTAGTGAGGATAGAGGCTTTACTTGTTTTGTTCATGGCTTGAAGTAGAAGTCTACTGTTAAAAAACCACCTATGCACATGCCATTGACATAGCCGGTGGGTAGTGGACTGCAATGAACTTGATATCACTGGCTGAAAAGATGGAAAGCCATGAGATGCAATGGTAGAACATTTGCCAGAGTAATTGCCTGAGGGTACTTGAGCAGCAAACCATGTGTCCACTGAGTCAGCAGTCTCAGAGGAAGGGAATAGAAAGTAAAAACTTACTAGTGATTAGTTTTAGCAGTGTTTGGCAAGATTTACAAGAAATAGATGAGATCAGGAAAGAATTCATGGGTTTCTAAGCAGAAATAGAAGGGAATAGAATAAAAAAGTTGGGGGCCTTGCAGGCAGGGAACTCTGACTGCTTCTAGACCCTAGTACTAAGAAATTAGTTAAGATTTTCAGCTTTTTCTTTTTCCTCTTCCTCTTTCCCTTTTCCTTTCTCTTCTTTTTTCTTTCTTTCCTTTCATGAACGATTCTGTCCCAGTCATTAGGGAGGGCTGAGTTGACCAAGTGTCAATATGGTGTCACCTGGACAGGGGTGACTGGGGTGAAGAGGGTGTCCTGTGGAGGAGAGGCCCAGCAAGGGGTGTCAGAACTTGAACAGAGGAAGGAAGACATCCACGTAGCCATCCATGGCCTAGTACAGGATGTTGGAGCCTTTGTGGAGTGAGGGCATCCCTGTGGCATAGTGAGCTGGTCTGAGGTATCAGAGCCACCAGTGGAGTTGACCCACCCACAGGGAAGGGGGCCTTCACAATATTTACACAGTGGGATTTCAGAAATGCTGTGGTCCAGTGAATACTGTGTGTCTTCAATTCTTTCTTATTCTGGATGAGAATGTTTTTCACAATTCTCTTTGTTGTGTTATCATAGGTATGGGTGTGTGTGGGCAGATTACTTGTCTTTTTAATTCATATATTGCCAGACAATAAAGACCCTGCTGTGGATTGAATGTCCCCCAAACTCATTGAAGCTTAATTCCCATTGTAACTGCCAAGGGTGGGAAATCCTATTATGGTAATTAAAGAGTGAGGCCTTGAAGACGTGATTAGATTGTAAGGAGCGTGTCACAGTGAATGGATTAATCCATTTGATGGTTTAATGGTGGCCGTGGGCATGGTTCTGATGGCTTTAAAAGCAGAGCAAGTGACGGGCCGGCCCATGGCTCACTTGGGAGAGTGTGGTGCTGATAACACCAAGGCCACGGGTTCAGATCCCATATAAGGATGGCCGGTTGGCTCACTGGGTGAGCGTGGTACTGACAACACAACACCAAGTCAACGGTTAAGATCCCCTTACCGGTCATCTTTAAAAAAAAAAAAAAAAAGCAGAGCAAGTGAGAAGCCATCTGCCATCTTGCAATGTGATACCCTGTGTTGCTGAAGTCACCACCAAAGAAGACCCTCACCAGATGTGTTCCCTGGACTTTGGACTTCCCAGCCTCTGAAACTGTATGCAATAAATATTGTTTCTTTATTAATTACCCAGTTTCTGGTATTTATAGTATATGAGTGACGGAAATGGACTAATACAGAGCCATATCTGTCTGATGAAAAAATCTGGAAATCACTGGGAGAGCTTGGACTTTTAGCCAAATATATTTACTGCATGGGAGTTTGGGCTGTTCTCTTTGCAGCTGGGGAGAATGTACAAAGGAAAAGTAGTAAACAGGATATTTGGTGACCAAAAGAGCAGATTGTGTTGCAGGCTGGCTACATGGTCACCCATCTCTTTTTCTTTCATTGAATCACAAGAAAACTACATATTCCAGACTCATTGGTTGGGTCCATGTGTCTGGATTATGGCTAATGTGATGTGGGTTGAAGTGGTGTCCCATTTTCTGCTCAATTTTACTGTGAATCTAAAAGTGCTCTAAAAAATAAAGTCTGGGCCGAACCCGTGGCGCACTCGGGAGAGTGCGGCGCTGGGAGTGCAGCAGCCTACATAGGGATCCTATATAGGGAAGGCCGGTGCGCTCACTGGCTGAGCGCAGTGCGGCCGGTAACAAAAAAGACAAAAAAAATAAAAAAATAAAAAAATAAAAAAATAAAAAATAAAGTCTGGTCAAAAGGAGGGGGGGAGAATGAATTCATTTAGTATGAAAGCCCTGGCAAAACCCTCAAGATTTGGAATGGGACACCTAAAGGTGCACTTGCAAATTCTGCTTTATTTCTGATACTACCCTAGTCTCAGGGTTCTAGCTTTAGGTGTCTCATTCCAAATCATATGTGCACCACACATACAATGGTGGTCCCATAAAATTATAATGGAGCTGAAAAATTCCTATCACCTAGTGACATCATAGCAGTCATAATGTCGACCACTATGGACTTATTTCTGAAAAGAGTGACACCTTATCAAGAGTAGCCTCAGGCAGGTCCTTCAGGAGGTATTCCAGAAGAAGTCATTGTTGTCATAGGAGATGACAGCTCCATGCATGTTATTGCCCCTGAAGATCTTCCAGTGGGACAAGATGTGGAAGTGAAAGACAGTGATATTGATGATTTTGACCCTGTGTAGGCCTAGGCTAAGGTGTGTTTGTGTCTTAATTTTTTAGCAAAATAATTTAAAAAGTAAAAAACAAAATTTTTAAATAGAAAAAATCTTATGGAATAAGGATACAAATAAATAAAGTACCAGCCAGCTGCCCCCCACCAAAAAAAGAAAGAAAAAGAAATAAAAGAAATTAAATATTTTTGTACAACTGTACAATGTGTTTGTGTTTAGTTTTGTTCTGTTTTTTTGGTGGCTGGTTGGTATGGGGATGTTAATTTATTATTAACCTTAGAGAAAGAAAAATTTTTTATATAACTTAGTGTACCTTAAGTATATAGTGTTTATAAAGGGTGCATTAGTGTATAGTAATGTTCTAAGCCTTCACATTCATTCACCACTCATTCACTGACTCACCCAGAACTTATTGTCCTGCAAGCTCTATTCATTATAAGTGTCCTATACAGTTGTACCATTAAAAAAAAAAATCTTTTATACCTTATTTTTATTGTACCTTTTCTATGTTTACATAAACAAATAACATTGTGTTACAATTGCCTACAGTGTTCAGTACAGTAACATGAGGTTTGTAGCCTAGGAGCAATAGGCTATACCATAAAGACTAGGTATGTAGTAGACTATATCATCTAGGTTTATGTAAGTATACCCCACTATGGTTGCACAACAACAAAATCACCTAAGGATGCATTTCTCAGAATGTATCCTTGTCATTAAACAACACACGAGTGTATTGCAGCCCACCTTTGAGTATTCTGGAGCCTATTAAATTTTAGATCCTGAAATTGGATTAGGGTGACTCTGAGTTTCTGAAAGTCCTCTCTGAAGGAAGAAAAAATTGTTATTACAGATTATTTCAGCAATATTTCAAATACAATGTCCAGCACATGACTGAAGATAATCATGAGGAGATAACATAATGTGAATAAGAGTCAAAACAAAACAAAACAATTGCTTCCAGGGCTCTAGATTTATCATAAATAGGCTCTAAAATAACCACATTAAATATATTCATATGTTGTGGACTGAATTGTGTCCCCCTTCCCCAAATTCAGACATTGAAGTCCTAACTTTCTTTTTGTTTTGTTTTGTTTTGTTTTGTTTTGTCTTTTTCCGTGTCCGGCAACGGATCGCAACCCTCAGTGTTGCCCCCGTACCGGACCGGGGACCGGCAACGGGTTTGCAACCCTCGGTGTTGCTCCCGCGCCTCGCTCAGCCAGTGAACTGGAACCGGTCTGTATGTGGGATCCGAACCCTCGGGCGGGAGTGCCGCCGCACTTCCCAAGTGGCGCACTTATCCAGTGCACCACCGGGCCGGCCCAGGAATTGGAAATTATTAAAACAGAGCATGGAAGAAGGCAGAGCAAGATGGGCAAGCAGAGTTGTCTGGTACTCTCCGCCCTCCACACAAAAAGAGACCAGAACAACAAACAACTGACCAGAATGACTGAAGAAGAATGGTGCAGAGCACCAGGGGAGTGGTGAGATCCTGTGGAGCATGGGAGACCTGTATAATGTCACTGACAGCAGAGCAAGTCATCCTGCCTCTTCCTTGCTGTCTCCTCACAGGGACCAGGCCTGCTTGAAGTCAGGCAGAGAGATGGGCTGGAAAAACACCAGCAATGTCTGCCACAGGAGAGTCCCCCAGTCCTCACAGGCCCCAAACCTAGTTTGAAGAGTCACTGGAAGTTTTTGCAGCTACACAGCGTCATAGTAGAAACCAAGGTAGAGGAACCCCCTGTCCTGATCTAAGGGGCTATGGCACAGCACCATCTTGAAACCAAATTTGCGGCTAGAGTATGACTGGGGGCCAGTGAAAGCTGATTCTGTCCTGAGGCCCCACTTTCATTCTACAATGTTCACGTGGGCACTGGCAGGACCATAATCTCAGCTGCCTGGTGCATAGGCCAGACAGGAAGACCAAGACCCCAGCATCTGAACCCACGCAGCTCCCTCTCCCTTCCTCAGATGAGTGGGCAGACCTACTGAGTGGGGAAGCTGCCAACAGATGGTGGTCCACTACATTTGCATGCACCCACCTGCACAACGCACAGGCCTGCTGAGCTCACAGGTGTTCATGCTGGCCCAACAGCCAGTCCTGCTATAGTGCCACTTCCCCCTGTAGCCCTCTGCAGAGCTGCCAGGCCCTGCCACACCAGTGTACGCCTGCTCCCTGACCAACAGTGGATCATGCACCAAAAAAGACTCTACACAAATTTAAAAAGATAGAGATCATATAAAATATCTTTTCTGACCACAATGGTGTAAAACTTGAAATCAATGACAAGTAACACTTCAGAAACTTTACAAATACATGCAACTTAAACAACATGCTCCTAGACAACCAATGGGTTAATGAAGAAATTAAAAGGGAAGTTAAAAAATTTCTTGAGACAAATGAAAATGGAGACACATCATACTAAAATAGATGGGACATGGCAAAAGAGATTCTAAGAGGAAAGTTTATAGCAATAAATTCCTAAATCAAAAAAGAGGAAAGATTTCTAATAAAAAACCTAATGCTGCACCTAAAGGAACTAGAAAAGCAACAACAAATCAAACTAAAAATAGGCAGAAGGAAAGAAATAAAAAAAAAGCTCAGAGCAGAAATAAATGAAATAGACCTGGCTGGTTAGCTCAGTTGGTTAGAGCACAGCCCTATAATACCAGGGTTATGCTGGCCAGTTGCAAAATAAATGAATGAAATAGAAACAAACAAACAAAAAAAAAAAATGAAAAGATTGATGAAACAAAGAGTTGGTTTTTGAAAAGATAAACAAAATTGATAAACCTTTAGCCAGACTAACCAAGAGAAAAAGAGAGAAGACTCAAATAAATAAAATTAGAAATGAAAAAGGAGACATTACAACTGATGCAACAGAAGTACAAAGGATCATAAGTGTCTATTATGAACAACTATACGTCAACAAATTTGATAACATAGAAGAAATGGATAAATTCCTGGACAAATACAATCTACCAAGATTAGTTTATGAAGAAATAGAAAATCTGAACAGACTAATAACAAGTGAGGAAACTGAATCAGTAATACAAAGTCTTCCATTGAACAAAAGCCAGGACCTAATGGCTTCACTGCTGAATTCTGTCAAACATTTAAATGAGAACTAATACCAATTCTTCCCAGATCATTCCAGAAAATTAAGGAGGAAAAATACTTCCCAACTCATTTTATGAGGCTGGCTTTACTCTGATTCCAAAACTGGACAAGGACACAACAACAACAAAAAAAGAAAACTATAGGCCAATATTCCTGGTGAACTTAGATGTGAAAATTCTCAAGATACTAGCAAACAGAATCCAACAGCACATTAATAAGATCATTCACTATTATCAAGTGGGATTTATCCCAGGGATGCAAGGATGGCTTAACATATGCAAATCAATAAATGTGATACACCATATAAATAGAAAGAAAGACAAAAACCACATGATCATTTCAATTAATGCAGAAAAAGCATTTGACAAAATTAACCATCCTTCATTATTAAAAACTCTTAACAAGGGCCGGCCCTGTGGCTCACTCGGGAGAGTGCGGTGCTGATAACACCAAGGCCAAGGGTTCGGATCCCACAAAGGGCTGGCCGGTTGGCTCACTGGGTGAGCGTGGTGCTGACAACACCAAGTCAAGGGTTAAGATCCCCTTACCGGTCATCTTTAAAAAAAAAAAAAAAAAAACCTCTTAACAAACTAGGTATAGAAGGGATGTACCTCAATACAATTAAGGTCATATATGACAAACCCACAGCTAACATCATCCTAAATGGGGAAAAGTTGAAAGCTTTTCCTTTAAGAAGAGGAAAAGATCTTAGATCAGGAACAAGACAAGGATGCCCACTTTCACCACTTCTATTTGACTTAGTACTGGAAGTTCTAGCCAGAGCAATTAGACAATAGAAAGAAATAAAAGACATCTTAATTGAAACAGAAGAAGTCAAACTGTCCCTGTTTACAGAAGAAAGAAAACCTTAAAGACTCCACCAAAAAACTGTTAGAACTAATAAACAAATTCAGTAAAGTTGCAGGATACAAAATCAACATACAAAAGTCAGTAGCATTTCTCTGTACTAATAGCAAAACTATCTAAAAAAGTCAAGAAAACTATTCCCTTTGCAATAACTACACACACACACACACACACACACAAGATACTTAGAAATAAATTTAACCAACAAGAAGAAAGACCCCTACAATGAAAACTGTAAAATTTGAACAAAGAAATTGAGAGGACACAAATAAATGTAAATATATCCCATGTTCATGAATTGAAAGATTTAATATTGTTAAAATGGTCATTCTACCCAAAGTGATTTACAGATTAAATGCAATTCCTATCAAAATACCAATGACATTTTTCACAGAAATAGAAAAAACAATTCTAAAGTTTATATGGAACCAAAAAACACCTCAAATAGCCACAGCAATCCTGAGAAAAATGAACAAGGCTTTAGACATCACACTGCCTGACTTCAAATTATTCTACCAAAACTGCATGGTGCTGTCATAAAAACAGACACAAAGACCAATGGAACAGAATAGAGCCCAGAAATAAATTCATGCACCTACAGCCAAAGGATCGCTGGAAAAGATGCCAAGAGTAAGCATTGGAGAAAAGATAGTTTCTTCAATAACTGGTGCCGAGAAAACTGAATATCCACTCATAAAAGAATGAGACTAGACCCCTACCTCTTACCATATACAAAAATCAACTCAAAATGGATTAATGATTTAAATGTAAAACCTGAAACTATGAAGTTACTAGAAGAAAACATAGGGAAAATGATCCACAACATGGGACTGAGCAAGGAATTTTTAAATAAGTCTTCATAAGTACAAGCAGCAAAAGCAAAATAGACAAATGGGATCTCATCAAACTAAAAAGCTTCTGCACATCAAAGAAAACTGTTAACAGAATGAAGAGACAACCTATAGAATGGGAGAAAATATTTGCAAACTATACATCTGACAAGGGATTAATATCAGAATAGATAGCCCCCCAAAAAACAACAAAAAACAAATAACCCAATTGAGAAATGGGCAAAGGATCTTAATAGACATTTCTCAAAATAAGACATACAAATGGCCAACAGGCAAATGAAAAATGCTCAATATCACTAATCATCAGGGAAGTGCAAATCAAAAGAACAATAAGATACCATCTCACTCTAGTTAGAATGGCTATTATCAAGAAGACAAAGGAAAACAAGATAGCAAGGATATGGAAAAAAGAGAACACTTGCACACTGTTGGTGGGAGCATAAACTAGTACAGCCATTACGGAAAACGGTATGGAGTTTCCTCAAAAAATTAAAAACAGAACTATCATCTGATCCAGCAATCTCACTGCTGTGCATATACCCAAAGGAAATGAAGTCAGTGTGTCTAAGAGATACCTGCACTCCCATTTTTATTGCAGCACAACTTACAATAGTCAAGAGAGAGATTAACCTTAAGTGTTCAGCAACAGACAAATGGATTTTAAAAAGTGTGGTACACAAACACAATGGAATACTACTGAGCTGTAAAAGAGTAAGATCCTGTCATTTGTGGCAACACAGATGGACTTGGAGGACATTACGTTAGGTGAAGCAAGCCAGGCATAGAAAGAGAAAAACCATATGACCTCACTCATTTTTAGAATCTAAAAAGAAAAAAAAGTTGATATTATAGAGGCAGAGAGTAGAACAGTGGTGACCAGAGACTGGGGAATGAGGGTGGTGGGGAGGAGGAGGGAAAACAGGGAGAGGTTGGCCAAATGGGTACAAAATTCAATTAGATAGGAGGAATAAGCTCTGATATTCTATTGCACAGTAGGGTGACTATTGTTAACAGTTAAGCTTTGTATATTACATACTAGCTAGAGAAGAAGCTTTTGAACGTTTTTGCCACAGAGAAATGATAAATGCATGAGGTGACTGATACATTAACTACACTAACCTGATGATTACTATTCAATGTATATTTGTATCAAAGCATTGGATTGTACTCCATAAGTATATATATAATTACAATGTGTCAATTAAATTTTTTTTTAAAAAGGACATGACAGATTTGAAACAGAACCAACAGAAATTCTAGGACTGAGAAAATATAATCTGAGAACTAGTGAAAGGGAACACAGGTCAGAAAAAAATCCAGACTGAAACATGATTTTTATTTTTCTAACTAATTGTAAGAAAAAAACCTTGTATTTAGCATTTTTTTTTTTAAACGGTGAGGGGATCTTAACCCTTGGCTTGGTGTTGTCAGCACCACGCTCACCGAAGTGAGCCAACCGGCCATCCATATATAGGATCCGAACCCGTGGCCTTGGTGTTCTCAGCTCCGCACTCTCCCGAGTGAGCCATGGGCCAGCCCTACGTATTTAGCATTTTGGATTAAAATCCTTTATGTGTAGTTTATGTCCAGTATCTTCTAAATTTTAATTAATTAATTAGTTATTGAGGTAAAATTCACCTAACATACAATTAGCCATTTTAAAGTATACCGTTCAGTGGCAGACAGTACATTTCTGTATTGATATTGGGTGACTACCACTCCTCTCTAGTTTAAGTACTTTTTCATCCTCCCAGAAGAATGCCCCATACTCAATAAGTAATCATTCCCCATCCTCCTCTCCTCCTATGCCCTGGAAACCACTAATCTGCTTTCTGTTTTTATGGATTTGTCTATTTAGTATATTTTATACAAAAGAAATCATACAATGTTATGATCTTTTTACCTAGCTTCTTTCACTCAGCATATGTTTTTAAGGTTCGCCCAAGTTGTAGCAAGTACAATAGTTCGCTCCTTTTTATGGCTGAATAATAATCCATTGTATGGAGATAACACACTTTGTTTAACCATTCATTTGTTGATGGATGTTTAAATTATTTCTGCCTTTGGCTATTATGAATAGTTCTGCTATAAACATTTGTGTACAAGTTTCTGTATAGATATATGTGTTAGTTTCTGTTGGATGTATACCTAGTAGTAGAATTGCTGGGTCATAGTTAATTCTATGTTTAACTTTTTCAGAAACTGCCGAACTGTTTTCCACAGCTGCTGCACCATTTTACATTCCCACTAACTACGTATGGAGGTTTCGATTTCTCTCACCAATACTTATTTTTTGCTTTTTGATTAAGTCCATCTTAGTGGGTGCCAAGTGATATTTCATTGTGATTTTGATTTGCTTTTTTAATTTATTAAAACAAATCTTTCTGTTACAAAGAATCATGAATGACATTTCTTTGCATAAATGTAGGGTAAGAAGGAATCATTGTCTACAAATAGGGTGCAGTAGGAACTCTTGTGATTTTGTTAAGACTGTATTAGTCAGGATATGCTAGATTATGCTGTGGTAACAAAGAACTCCAAAATTTCAGTGGATTAAAACACTAATGTCTTTAAATTTTTTTATTTTAATTTTTTTTTCATTGTATGTGTTTATGGGGTACAATTTGTTGTTTCAATACATTCATATATTGTATAATGTTCTAATCAGAATAGTTAGCATATCTATCACCTGAATATTTATCATTTCTTTGTGGTTATAACATTCAAGAACCTCTTTTCTGGCTGTCTTGAAATATACAATACAATATTATCAGCTATTGTCACCCTAGGACACCAGAACTTATTCTTCCTGTCTAACTGTAACTTTGTAACTTTGTACTAGTCTAACAAACTTTTCCCAGCACTACCCCTCTCACCTCAACAATAATGTTTTCTGATTTCTTGCTCATTCTACATGTCTATTGTATGTTGGCAAGGGAAGAAGGCTCTACTCATCATAGTCACTTAAGCTCTTAGGCTAATGGTGCAGCCACCATCTCCAAAGGTGCTGGCTGCACTCTGTACCAAAGGAAAACAAAGTTTTGGAGGGTTTCACATTGTCAATTATGTGATGTGCTACATGTTCTCTTCTAAATGACATTTGTCACTTCCATTCACAACTCACTGGTCCATACTAGTCACAAGACCTCACCCAAGCACAGGGGAGCCAGGAAGTGTAATCCTATTATGTGCCTTGAAGATTGAGAGTCCAAAATATTTGGTAAACAGCATTCATAAATACCACAGTCTGTTCTTCCAATCATAAAATACTTGGCTCACCTTCTGCTATGGGTTGAATGGGTCCCCCCAAAGTTCTTGTGTTTTAAACTTGATCCCCATTATAACAGTGTAAAGAGGGTGGGAAATCCCATTATGGTATTTGAAAGGTGGGTTCTTTAAGAGGTGATTGGATTGTGAGGACTGTGCCCTTGTAAATGGATTAATTCATTCATGGAGTAATGGGTTAATGGTTTAATGGGTTATCAGGGAGTGGTTCTGATGGTTTTATAAGGAGAACAAGTGACCTTGTTAACTCTCTTGCTTATGCCATTATTGCCATGTAATTGCCTGTGTTGCCACAGGACTCTGTACAGAGTCCCCACCAAGAAGAAGGCCCTCACCAGGTGTGTTCCCCGGACCTTGGACTTCCAAGCCTCCCAAAGTGTAAGAAATAAATTACCCAGTTTCAGGCATTCGGTTATCAGCGACAGAAAACAGACTAATTTATCCTCCTTCCTCCATGCAAAATACACTCACCACCCCCCTAAGGAGACAATCACAAAGTGCCATCCAATCACAACATCAAATGAAAAAACCAGGATTTCTGGGTAATGCTTAGTGGTCTCTACATCAGTGCAGCTGTGGGGCAGTCTCTTTAGAAAGCCCACATATAGGTCTCTTTTGATCTAGAGACTGATGAGCTAAAGAAATAGGTTATCTGCACCACACACATGGTGGAACAGGAACAGAGCAACTGCAATACAGTTCCCTTTCGGAAAGGGGAAGAATGGGAGGCACACAGCAAATCCATTGTCCTTGTGATGAATGTGGTTTTGTTTATGCCTTAATTCTGGTCCTTGGGAGGGACTCCTTTGTTCATCATTTTTCATGCCTCTTACTATACCCTCTGCTCTGGGAAATTCTCCTTTTTTCTTATTTTCCTTAGTCTGATCTGAAGTGGACATTGTGCATAATATCTTTTTTCGGGTTTGCTCAGCTTTGACAGCCTACTTTCTGCTCATGAAATGTTGGAGGCCCAAGGTTTTTTTGTTTGTTTTGTTTTTGTTTTTGACTCCACAGTTGCAGACTTTTTCAATCCAGAATTATAGTTTCTTTGAAGTAGTATAAGCCTCTCAAGAACCTAGGTCTGTTGGGAAGTTCTACTTTTGCAGTAGGAGACTAGCCTGTTTTAGACTAACTCTCCTGTTGAGACCAACTAGAAACAGTGGACCAAGAAAAAAAGAGAAAAACGTACTTGTTTAAAGGTATCTGAGACTTACCAAGACAATGAGGATTTGCAGGGAAGAATCTAGGAGAGAAGCCCTGCTTTGGTGCCAGCTTACAGTATGAAGAAACAAAACAAAAGGGAGAGAAAAAAGTTAGGAAGCTGCATCAGTAGTCCAGAAGAAAAAAGAAAGTGGGAATTAGATTGATGGTAGTAGAGATGGAAATGGAGATGATAGAGTAGGCAGGTTTTGGTGATTGCTTAGATTCTGACCTGGGTCAATTGGTATAGTAATATCATTTGAAGATTTGATAGAAAACCTTGAAGAAGAGGAGCAGATTTTTGAAGGAAAAAAATGTTTTAGACAGAAGTGTACAGTGTCCAGAGTCTTTCAAGGAGAGATATTCAGGAGGAAATTGGGTATGATTTTGAGCACTGAGAGAAACCTGGGCTGAAGATAAGAGATTTGGAAGTGATTGGCTTATAAATGTTGTTTGTGATGAGGATAATCGCCAATATTTATGTAATGGCAGACCCTCTTTCAAGTACTGTATATTTGTTATCTCACTTAGCCTTAAAAAGTAATTAATAGTACTATCCTCATCTTACAGATGAGAAAACAGAGGCATAATTGAAGAACTCACCCAAGGAAGTGATGGAATTGGGATTTGAACCCGGGAGATCTTGACTCCAGTTCCTTCAGTGATTTACAAGAGGTAGAGTGGGCAGGAGAAATGCTGCTTACAGAGGCTCATCACAATCACCTGTGGGGGGCTTCAAATCAAGCAAACCTCTGATATGCAGATGAACATCCTTGGGAATTTACTCCTTTCTTCCTCATTCCTCATCTTGAGAATCAATGTTATAGTAAACCACAGTTACTTTTGTTTATTCCAATTATGCATTCTAAAAAAACCACAGTTATTGCCAGGAGTTAGTTGCTTTCCTCGCATATGTTATGACAATAAGAAAGTGTTTTGAATTTAAGATTTCAGAGATGAAGAAATTCTTGATAGTAATAAGGACTAGGGGAGTAGCTAAGGTGTCCTGAGAAAAGGGGAGATAGAGGAATAGAAGATTAGGGTGTTGGATGTGTTATCACATAAAAATTGAAGTCACCCTTGATGGGAGCAGGGCTTGGGCATGTAGGGAAGACAGTGAACCAGTGAATGAGTCTGGTGGATGGCAGCAAAAGCAAAGGACAGGTTTTAAACTAAACAGAGATATGGTGGCCTGGAAGTAGTACTGGAGAGTCTGGGAAACATGGAGAACTCAAACAAGATTCTTGGAGAAATTAAAATTAAACATTACCTGAACATCTGTTCTGCACTCATGCCCTGGACCACACTCTGCTGTCAACAGCACTTTTATCTCTCTTCTCTTTCTCTTTTCCGGGAAAAAAAAAAAATCACGAGTTTCTCCTACACTAGCATGGCACCATGAGTGAAGTAAAATTCCACAACTGAGCTAACTGATGGGCAAACCAGCCCAAAGTAAACAATTCCTTTGACATCTGAAGGAGTTAAGCCCTGTGTGTGGGAGCCATTGGTAGTATGAGAACATTTTTAAGAGCTGAAAAAGGCAGACAAAATAAAAGTAAGGAAGAGTGGGAATAGGGACAGTTGCCCATATTAGGAGGAAGTGGTACCACCACCTTTTGTTTCTGGTGCTGTTCAAAAGCAGAGTAACAAAAAGCAGAAGCATTTCCCGTTCCTTGGCATGCCATTCAATAGAATTAGGACTTCAACTATCCCTGACTTTCTAATAATTCCCGTATTGTAAGTATCAGTATCTCTGAAGAAGAGGCCTTTTAAATAAAACTGTAAGTGCAATAAACATTTTGTCTTCTATGAATAGAACTGTATGTAAAATTAGAAACTGCAATCCTGCACTCATACTTTCTCACCTGGGAAAGAGAAGAAGTCCATAAGAAGAAAGTTTTTTTAAAAATTGGGTCAAAGGAGAAAAGATGTAGAATGAAAAGTTTGACATCTTACCGTGATTCTTTTACACTTAGGATATATTCAATGGGCAAAAAAAGTGCAAATCTTAAACTGATTCAATATTAATAAGTATAAAGCATAAATTTTATCATCTCTTTAATGTCCGTAGGATCAATAGGGTGCCCCCTTTTTTATTCCTGATATTACTTCTTAGCATCTTTATTTTTTTTGAACAGTCTCATTAGTGGTGTATTAATATTATTAGTCATTTAAAAAAAATCAAGTGTGTCTTTCTTGATCTTCTATATTGTAGGTTTATTGCTATTCCATTTCTGCCTTTATTTCCTTCCTTCTCCTTTCTTTGGCTTTAATTTTCTCTTCTTTTCAACTTTCTTGAGATTAATACCGAGAGAGTTGATTTTTAACTTTTTTCTTTTCTAATATATATATATTTTAAAGCTAAAAATTTCACTCTAAGCACAGCTTTAGTTTCATCTCACAAAATTTGACATGTATTAAAATCTCACTATTATTTTATTCAAAATATTTTCCAATGTTCACTTTAATTTCTTCTTTGACTCATAATTATTGAGAAGTTTGCCCATAAATTGCAAAATACATGAGAATTTTCTACATGTTTGTTACTAATGTCTAGCTTAATTTCACTGTGGTCAAAAAACATACTATATATGATTTGAAATTTGTTGAGACTTGCTGTAAGGCCTAGAGTATGGTCAATTTTGGTAAGTGATCTATATGTTCTTGGAAAAAATGTATATTCAGTTGAACACCAGTTTTTGTCCCCCTAATGCAAGAGCTCTGCTTAGCTACTCAGTCTCTCAGCCACTACTTTCTATACAATTTCTCAGCCTCTTAGCCATCAGTTTGGGGTCAGCAAATTCCTCAAAGGGAAAAGTGACCCTAAAGTAGGGCTCACTTCTCTAGGCTTCACTCCTTTCTGAGATTTTTCACTGAAAATCCTCATTGTCTTGGTAAGTTTCAGATACCTTTAAACAAGTATGTTTTTCTCTTTCTCTTTGGTTCACTTTTTCTAGTTGGTCTCAACAGGAGAGTTAGTCTAAAATAAGCTAGTCTCCCACTGCAAAAGTAGAACTTCCCAACAGACCTAGGTTTTTGAGACAACCCATTAGCAGACACTTCCCATTTCTTCCCTAATCCTCTAGCCCAGTAGTAGGCTACAGTAGTAGCCCACTAATCTACTTCCTGGCCTGATAGATTTGCCTATTCTGTACATGTCATATGGATGGAATCATACTTTGTGACTGGCTTCTTTCACTTAGCACAATGATTAAAGTTTCATCCATGTTGTAGCATACATCAGTACTTCATTCCTTTTTATGGCCAAATAATGTTCCATTATATGAATATACCATAACTTATTTATCCATTTATGAGTTGATGAACATTTGAGTTATTTCTATTTTTTGGCTATTATGAATAATGTTGTATCATGAATAATAAACTTGTGTACATGTTTTTGTGTGAACATATGTTTTCCATTCTCGAGTATATATCTAGAAGAATTGGTAACTTTATTTAATTAATTAATTAATTTAAAAGATGACCGGTAAGAGGATCTTAACCCTTGACTTGGTGTTGTCAGCACTACGTTCTCCCAAGTGAGCCACGGGCTGGCCCTAGAATTGGTAACTGTATGTTTTAGAGTTTAAGGAACTACCAGCTTGTTTTCCAAGTATTTTACATTCCTACTAGCAGTGTATGAGTGTTGCAATTTCTCCACATCCTTGACAGTACTTGTTACTGAATTTTTGATCATAGCCATCCTAGTGGGTGTGAAGTGGTATCTCTTTGTGGTTTTAATTTGCATTTCCCTGATGGCTAATGATGTTGAATATCTTTTCATGTCTATTTGTATATCTTCTTTGGAGAAATGTCTGCTTCTGTCCTTTACCTACTTTTAAAGTGGGTTGTCTTTTATTGTTGAGTTCTAATAGTTCTTTATATATTCTAAATATTAGACCCTTATCAGACATATTATTTGCAAATATTTTTCCCATTCTTTAGGTTTTCTTTAGAGCATTAATAATAAAAGTTTAAATTTTGATGAAGTCCAATTTATCAATTTTTTTTTTGGTTGCTTGTGCTTTTGGTGTCATATTAAGAAATTGTGATCTAATCCAAGTCACGAAAATTCATGTCTCTGTTTTCTCCTAAGAGTTTTATAGTTTTAGCTCTTATATTTGGGCCTCGGATTCATTTTAAGTTAGTTACGTATATGCTGTGAGGTAGGGATCCGAATTTATTCTTTTGCATGTGTATGTCCAGTAGTCCCAGTACTAATTATTGAAGACTTCTTTCATCATTGAATTGTCTTGGCATTCTCGCTGATATAAACGTGAGGCTTTATTGACTTATTTCTGGATACTTAATTCTATTCTATTTGTTTATATCCTTATCCTCCAAGCAGGGCCATTGTATTTTAAAGAAGAAATCTCAGTAAGGTCATTCTTTAACCCAAAGTAATCAATTCAAGGGTTGGAATTAGCTCCTCCTCCCCAGAGTTTAGAACTCAGTGTATTTTTCATCAGTAGCCACCAAGATTGTGTTCAATGGGGTCGTGGTTTTTTTTGTTGTCGTTATTATTGTTTTTAATCAAGGTCATTTGTTTGGCAGCGGGGTTGGTTAATCAAAAACGTTAGCTCTAGCGTCAGAAGCGCTGACATTCAAATCAACATATTTAGGGAGCGTTGACAAGCAAGGCTGGGAGGAGACAAAAGAAGTATCTTTGCTCAGCCTTCGGAAACGCGCAAGGTATCGGAGGGGAAGGAGTCTAGGCTGTCAGGATGTCTCCAAACATTAAGACTGGGACCAGAGACCTTCCGCCCTGGGGGATGGGCTCGGGATTGAGGCGCTGGGCGGGTCCTAGGAGGAGCTGACGCGACTGTAGCTCATTCGCGCGACCACCGGTAAAGCTGCTCCTGAGTCCTCCCACTTCTGGACCGCCCCCCGATCCGTTTTCCCGCCTCATCCTTCCTCTCTTTCCCCACCCCTCCTCCCTGCGCGTAGCGGAAGTGACGCGAGGCGTAGCGGAAGTCCCTGCAGTCGCGGTGTTGTGCTGTGGGGAACGGGGACGGATTTGTAAACCCCGGAGCAAGGTTCTGCCTGCCCGAGGCCGCTGCTGTGCAGAGACCCCTGGGTGAAGTCACCGTCACCATGTCTGACCAGGTACCGGGCTGGGAGCCATCCAACTGCGGTGGCCGGGGCACTACCACGCTGGTCCGCCTGCCCCTGGGCTGGGGCCGGGGTGGAGGTGCGGGGGATGGGAGCGTGCAATGGGGGAGGGGGCGGCCGGTGGGGACTGGGCAAGAGAGGAAGGGGAGCGGACTAGGGCCGGAGACGCCGGGGACTGCCGCGGGGCTCCCGGAGCCGCCCCGCCCCTCTCCGGGCTCGCTCGTCACCCCCCGTGCCCCAGCGCTTGTGGTCGCGGCCTGCGTCACGTTGCCCCCCTTCTTTCTCTCGGGTCGACCAGGTGCAGAGCCCCGCTTCCACCTCCTTCAGAGGGTCCTTGGGGAACCCGTCGGACTCCCTCCAAAGGACTGATTGCAGAGGCAGCGCCCTAGGCCCCAGTTATGTAACGGGAGAGAATCCCTGACTGGGAGGCTCCGTGACCCTTAACAGCGGCTGGAGTCCACTTTCTGCCTCTTCGCCCGGGAGGGCGGGAGGCGGCCTGGGGGATGTTGTCGGATGTTGGTGGGAACCTAGAAAGCGCTGCTTTGCGCTCGGATTGCAGCTAGGGCCGGGCCGCCGCCGCCGCTCTTCTCCGAGTCTTTTTTCGGGGGCGGGGAATGGGGGGGTGCAGAGCTGTCGTCTCTTTTCTGTACTTTCCCATTTCTTACTCGGGATTGGTTCATCAACTCTCCAGTTGTAGGAGAGCACTCAAAATAACCGAGAACAAAGTAGAACAAAATTCCTGGAGCAATAAAAAACATTTTATCTGGTCATTAACCTGAAGGTGACTTGATACTTTTGAGGAAAAGGACAGGAAACCTTTGTGTATGTAGAGCAGTTGCAGAACATTTGCAGAAAGCTGCCCATTATAATAGAGCGCTTCAACTCAACGTTAGTATGAAGTATTTACTTGGGATTTGTACTCAGTCAGGAGTGATCGATTTTCCCTGACATATTTTCTTCCTTATCCTGTTCTAGTTAACTACGTTCATAGCTAGTTTTTTTTTTTTTTTTTTTTTTTTTAAAAATGACCGGTAAGGGGATCTTAACCCTTGACTTGGTGTTGTCAGCACCACACTTAGCCAGTGAGCGAATCGGCCATCTGTATATGGGATCCGAACCCGGGGCCTTGGTGTTATCAGCACCGCACTCTCCCGAGTGAGCCACGGGCCGGCCCACATAGCTAGTTTTTAATTCATTAGATTTTTGTCTGGTTTTCGTTTTGTTTGCTCAGACGACTTTGACTTTTTAAAGTATTTTCGGACCTTTCGCTTGTTTTGTGATGGTTATTCAGAAAACTGGTTTTCATTCAATTCCACGATGTACTTGAACTTTTAAATTTAACACACTTATTCCCTTGGCTTTTAACCCAGTTTTGTACCACTTGGTGAGAGCAAGTGAGGTTTGTGCATATTTGTACTATTGTACAAAAAGGACACTTATGTTTTTAAAGCATAATCATAATCTAGATAGTTTTGGATGGATCTACCTACTAATAAACTAGATTAATTCCCAAGTTGGTGTGGGAATGGCATTATAAGTATCTCCCTAGATAGTTGTTTACTTGGTTACCAGGGAGGAAAGAACAGGTGTAAATACTTTTCATCAGTCTTTTATTTTGATGCTCAGAAGTGGCTAGGAAGCATGTGGAAATTTACTATAGACTGATGAAAGAGCAAGATACACAAATAATTATAAAATAAATTGTAGAATTTATTATTCCAGTTTGTAGTCAGGTCATTTAAGAAAGACAGGAAGGAAGAAATAGAGGACCTAGGACACAAACAGATTGTTTTCAGGGAGTCCATGAGACCAAAACTATTTTCATGTTAATACTAGGACGTTATTTGTCTTTTTTACTCTCATTCTTTCATGAGTGTTTGGTGGAATTTTCTAGAAGCTAAAATGACCTGTAATAAGATTGGAATTTGGAAGCAGATGTGAAAGTCTCTTAAGCCAGACGTTAAAGAGATTTGCAAAATTGTAAAACAGTGCCACTCTTCTCACTAATTTTGTTTTGAAAAATAATTTTAACAAAAATATGTATTTGTTAACATTATTTAAAAATGAATTAATAAATATTTAAAACATTTCTTAGTTTTAGTGCTTAATATTATAAACATCAATAGATAAAACCAACCTAAGAAAAAGGTTTATGGGATTCTATGTAATTTTTAAGAGTGTGAGAGTCCTGAGATTAAAAAGTTTGAGAATTGTTGCTCTAGGCTGATTGACCAGCATCGTTATTAATAATTAGGACCCAGTACAAGTTCATTGTTGGGTGCTAAGTATTTAAAGAGGTATGAAGCTGAACGCTTAACCTGAGGTTATAAGTGAGGCAAGAATCCCAAATTAACTACTGTGTTACGTCAGCATGAGACTGAACCACTCTCCCTAAAAGACAACCTTAATTTCAACCAAATTCTTTGAGAAAGATGTGTTTTCTGAAGCACCTCTCAGAAGGTTATTGTCTGGTGCTAAGATATTGAAACTGAGTAATAATTTCAAGTTAAAATAGGTGGGCATTAAATTCACACAAGTCTTAAATTGCTAGGTTCTCCAATTTCAACCAAATTCTTTGAGAAAGATGTGTTTTCTGAGGCACCTCTCAGAAGGTTATTGCCTGGTGCTAAGATATTGAAACTGAGTAATAATTTCAAGTTAAAATAGGTGGGCATTAAATTCACACAAGTCTTAAATTGCTAGGTTCTCCAATTTCAACCAAATTCTTTGAGAAAGATGTGTTTTCTGAGGCACCTCTCAGAAGGTTATTGTCTGGTGCTAAGATATTGAAACTGAGTAATAATTTCAAGTTAAAATAGGTAGGCATTAAATTCACACAAGTCTTAAATTGCTAGGTACTCCATTGATTAATGAAGAAGGATTTTTTTGGAATTTGAGTGAAATACTTTAAATTGTTAACAATTCCAGTATTATCTAGTGAATTTATGGACCATTGTTAAATAATCATCTAAAATAGGTTCTGAACCTAAGGCCCATAGACTCTGAGGGCTAAGAATCCACTGAAATTGTCTGAAGTGTTTTGTGAATATTCGTGTATGTGTTTTTTTTTTTTGAGGGAGAAAGGGCCCATAGCTCTCATCAGAGCTACGTGGTCCCTCAAAAAGCTTAAGGACCATCTGATTGGGTGTTCTCTTTTAGCCTAATCTCACCTTGCTACAAAATAGAGCACTCATATAGAACCAGAAGCTTAATATCAAAAGGGTAAGGGTAGTTTGTAAAAATATTTTCCCTTCCTTTTTTCTTGTATTTGAGTTTATAGTGTTTCTTTTTTAATACCAAAATCATCAAAGGCAACTTGGACCTCACTTTTTCAATTCAGGTCTGTTAATTATAACTACTGGATGACTGATTTACTTCATTCTTACTGAATCTGTATTAATAGAGTTCACTTTCCCCACCCCAGAAAGAGATTGATTAAATGATTTCCTTTTATTCTTGTCAAAGAATTCAAAGCATTGTGTAATTCTGATTATTCGTTGTTGCCTAACAAACTACCTCAAAATTTAGTGGCTTAAAACAACAGTTTTTTATTTTGCTCATAAATCTGCAGTTTGGCCAGGGCTCTGTGTACTGGTCTCATCTCTGCTCGTTGGTGTGTGGGGCCTCCGTTGGGATGATTCAGATGGCTAGGAGGGTGAAACAACTGGGGTGGGATTGGATGGGGCTGATTGAGTCTCAAAGCCTCTCTGAATGATCTCATCATGTGTTTTCAGCATGGATACCCCAGGGTATTCAGACTTATGGCCGCTCAAGGCTCACAGAGAATGAGTATTCCAAGAGGACCTGGGTGAAAATAGCAAGGCTACTAGGACCTAGCCTTGAAAATCACTTCTGTATTCTGTTGGTCAATCAAATCAGCAAGCCTAGTCCAGACTGAAGGGAAAGGCATTTAGACTCCATTTCTCAATAGAAGAAATAACAAAGAATTTGCAATTATTTTTAACCTGCATAAATTGTGTTTCTTCTGTCATGATAGCATTATTCCATGTAGTGTTTTTTTATAGCTCCCTGTTGTTGATGTTTACTGATCTTAGTAACTATTAGATTGAGGTAGCAGGAGACTATGATGAACTGGTTGTTTATTAAAATTTGTAATTATGTATGCTACTATTCATATCATAGAATAAGTATGTTAAACTCTAGCTATTGTGCATGCAGTTAGTGGTATGTACCTTAAACATTCCATGCCCTGGAAAGGAATGATATATATTGTTTCCAAGGCTTCTCATGTCCTTGCCCTTGAGGAGGGCTTTGAACACTAGTGTGCAGAGCCCAGGACACAGGAGGAGAAGGAGGAGAGGCAAAAGGCTGAGAAATGAGCAGGTTGGCTAAGTCCATCTTCTCCCTCCGCACTGAAGGGAAGGGGAAAGGGTGAGGAGGTAAACACCCAGAGGGCAGGGGTGGGGAAGAAGAGCACATGTGGTTTGGGTTTTCCTCCCAGGCAGCTCTGAGTTCTGATAGACATGGACAGGAGAGAAAGGGGGATTTTTAAACACTTTTGAAGAAAGCAAATAACCAGTTTAGGCTGTTTTGAAATTATTTAGAGCAGCTGGATTCTTTTTTTTTTTTTTTTTTTTTTGTCTTTTTTCATGTCCTGCAACGGACCGCAACCCTCAGTGTCGCGCCCGTACCAGACCGGGACCGGCAACAGGATCGCAACCCTTGGTGCTGCGCCCGCCCCTCGCTCAGCCAGTGAGCGGGAACCGGTCTGTATGTGGGATCCGAACCCTCGGCGGGAGCGCCACCACACTCTCAAGCGGCGCACTGTAGCACTGCGCCACCGGGCCGGCCCGGATTTTTCAAACGTATAGGTTATACTAAAACACTTTCAAAGAAAGTGTTACTTAAACAATATTAAATAGTATTTTGGAAACTGAATATGATCGTTATGGTTAGAGTACTCATTAAGGTTAGTTGAGAAGTTTACGTTTCAAAATTATAAAGCAGTTGTCAAATATGTCGTGACACCCTTTAGACCCCATAGCAGTTAGGATATCTCTACTATAACTTTTTTATATATAGTGTTAGAATTATTTACATTATAAGTGTTTTTCTCCATTAGACTGTTTGCTTTTGAGAGTCAAGAATCAGGCTTTATTTATCTCTTTTTTCTATAATGCCCAGCAGTGTCTGGATACTTATAAGTTCTTTGAGGGAATGTGTGGTCAGATTCATTCATTCATCAAATATTTATTGAATGTCGGTATGTTCTCAGCACTATTCTAGGCCCTAGAATTGGAAGGTTGCCTCAAAAACATGAAGCAGCAGGTATCTTTTTCCTCTTTTAGTCCCTTTGATGTTGTGTTGTTATTCAGGGAGGGTTGGTTGCCATGGAATAGTTTTTCTTTTATGATGTTTCTGCATACCTTCTTGATCTTTACTTCTATTAGCAATAGAACTGGTAACTTTATCTGCAATATTGAATCATTAACTTCTTCCAGGATTGTTATAATTTTCTTTTTTGGTGGCTGGCTGGTATGGGGATCTGAACCCTTGACTTTGGAGTTACAAGGTGGTGCTCTACCCAACTGAGTTGATAGGCCAGCCCTGAAAATTTTCTCTTAAGACATCTTAGCATTCCGTTCGAGAATTTCCTGAAATTGTGATTTTTTGATAGATAATTCCGATATTATTCTACTTCTTAAAAAAAAGTTGTAGGAAAGTTCACACAAATTCTGTTATTGAGTACCGTAGTTTTACAGTTTAAACTTTGGATGTTCCTGTAACTTGTGTTCATTTAACATATGTTGTGGGCTGGCTGATTAGCTCACTTGGTTAGGGCACGGTGTTATAAAACCAAGGTCAAGGGTTCGGATCCCCTTACCAGCCAGCTGCCAAAACAAAACAGACAAAAAACCCCAAAAAAGATATGTGGTATTCTTATATTTTTTGACTATTCTTTTTGCATTCAGTTGCTTTCTGAGCTAATGAGACTCTGAAGGAAAGGACCCAAAGAAAGGAAGGGTGGAGTTCTGTTAGCTGGGCTTGCTGTTCTCAGTATCTAGGGCCGGTTATTTTTAAAGGTTTTACTGAAGATTAATATACCTACAAAAAAGTGCAAGCAAGTGTAAGGTTTGCTGAATTTTCACAAACTGAAGACATCCATGCAACCAGTGCCCAGAACAAGAACCAACATCCTGACTTAACACATAGATCAGTCTTTTGTTTTTATACACTTTAACATTTCATAAGTGGAATTGTACAATATCTACCTCTGTGTCTGTCTTTTGCTCAGTGTTGTTTAGAGATTTGTCTATTATTATTGTGTGTATGTTATTAAATCTTATTGCTGTATTGAATTCCATTGTGTACTACAGTTTGCTTGTCCATTCTTCTTTTGATGTACACTGAGGTAGTGTTCTAGGGCCTGTTTTTAACATGAGCCAAACAATACCTATTTATAGCACCTTCTGTGTCAGGATTGCTTTTGGACTGAGTAACAGAAAATCTGTAATATGGTAGATTAAACAAGTATGCTGTTAATTTTTCTCATGAAACAGGAAGTCTGGTGAGGCAGCTCCACATGCCTTCATACTTTCTTCTTCTCTATCTTTAGATGCCTTTCCCTCTCATGCTTGTTTCCTTGTGGGCACAAAAAGTCTGCTTTGTGTTCCAGGCAGGAGAAAAGTATGTCTTTATATCTCATTGGTCAGCACTGTGCCACATGGCCATAAAAGAAGCTGAGAAATACGTATTTTAGCTGGGCAAATTTAGCCTTCCCTCTGTAAAGAAGGGGGAAATAGATATTGGATAGGAAATTAATAATGTGTGCCACATCTCCAAATCTGTTTGCTAATACTTTTGATACAATCAAGCCAGTTTGTTCCAGTCTTTGCATAGGTCCATAGTCTGGTCTCAAAGAGTAGGGCTTATACAACCAGTAAAATTTTCAATTATAATTTTTAGTTTCTGAGAAGCTGTGTATGCGTGTATAGGGTCAGGGTTGAATGTGAATATTCATTGAAGGTTAAATGTAAATATTCAGAAGGCCCACTGTCTTGACAGCTTTGACTTAAACCTTGAAGTTATGGAGTTAAATCTGGTCAGTTTTATTCCAGATCTCTAGTATTGTCTCATTAAGTGTAAACATATACAGCATGAAGATGAAGATGTGTATTTTTGTGTTTTTAGAATTACAGTAAATTCATTTAAGTATGAGGGAAGTGACTTCATTGTAATTCTGGGTTTTTACCTTTTCATAATGAATATAAGTATTAGAATTATTCAATATTACCGTTATTGAGCTTTCTTCTTTAGGAAAAAAATGAAATTTATTGATGTGTACAAAATTTTTGAAACCTTGAATGCATTTTTAGTGCAATTTTTTATTATGGAAAATTTAAACATACTGTATATATAAGGTACTTCAAAAATAGACTCAAAAGATAACATTAATCCTTCTGTGAACTTTTTAAAGTACCCTGATCTAATGAACCACATGTACCTGTCTCTTGGCCAGATGAAATAAGATATATTTCACGTATAGCACCCCTCTCCTCACCCTCATGTTATTTTGAAGCCAATCCCAGACACTGTATTATTTCTTCTGTAAATATTTCAGTATTTATCTCTAAAAGAGAAGGACTTTTTCTTTTAACATAACCACAATACTGTTATCACACTTTAAAAAATGAACAGATTTGTTGATATGATCAAATAAGAGTAGATGAATTTTTAATTTGTTTTTGGGTTTCCCCAGAATTCCTCTTCTTTAAATAAGAATGAACAATACTTGTAACAGCTGGGTCAGTGGCGGATTGGGGTTAAGTGTGATGCTCTGTCCCTGTGACTGAATTGTCCATACACTGATTGCCAGTCTTCTTAGCAAAGGTCTTGTTCTTTTGACTTTGAAGTGGCATAATAAAACATTTCTTATGAATTTGTACATTTGTAAAGGGACATTGGTAAAGGGGAACATTGTGCTTTCTATCTTTTCCAGTCTAGTTCTTTTTCCAAAGCTAGCCATCTATTTCCAAGTTGTTCTGTCTGTAACTTGGAAAGTCGAGTTCATAGTGCCTGGTGCCTGGTAAATTCCTTTACCACTCCAGTTGTTAGGGTTAAATCTCTAGATGACCCAGACCTGAAAATTTAGAGGTTTTCAGTTCTCTCTTTGATCTTGTATGTACACTTATTTTTCTTTCCATCACCAGTTTCTACTGGAGCTGTGTACCCTTTCAAGCCAAATTAACCAGGCCTCTCTGGGATTCTCTTTTCTTTGACGACCTAGTGTCTCAGACCCACAGCTGAATGCTTTCACTGTTTTGTAATGAGAGTGTCATATACCATTCTGTATTGGCTGCTTTTTTACAGGGGAGAGAAGGAAAGAAGGTATACAAAAGACACTGAGATCACTGGAGACAAACTGGCCATTTTTGTCCAGGATCTTCTGATTTTCCAGGCTAGTTTGTCAGAGGAAAAAAAGAGCACATGAAAAGCTGGATGACTGCGTTAAGCAAGCATGAGGCTATTAAACAAGTGGTAGAGATGACCATTACTACAGTGGTTTAGAGTTGGGAAAAGATTGTTAAAATGGAGTGTCTAGGGAAGGTTGCAGCTTATTTCTGGAAGTTTGAAATGAGTGTTCACATGTTCCTATGAAGTCGAAGTGAATTATTTCTTTTTCCCAATGGTGAATATAAAAAAATGGAAAGATCTTTGTTTGAACTCACTATTTCATACAGAAGTATGAAGCATGAGTAAGATTTTGTGGTATGATACAGAAAGTAGTGCTGTCAACTTATTAATTCAGCAAACATTTAGTAATTGCTTAGTATTTGCCTAGCACTACAGAGGTTGTTATAAAGATGAAAAAACTTGGACTTTCCCCTTGTAAACTTGTAGGGAAGACAAGACATATCTGTCGTGGAAAACATTAATTTAACAGGCATAACAAGTACCAGGCTCTGTGGTTGACCAGAAACATAAAGGAAAGTAAGGAATGCCAATAAGGAACTCAAATTTGGTGGGAGAGACAGATATGCAAACAAGTGATTATAATAGATAAAAGCAAGCAGTATCAGACCATTTAAGAGGGTGATGAGAGAAATCGTATTGTAGGAAGTGATATCTGAGGGGTCTTGAAAGGGGAATAGGGTGGGAAAGGGCATTCCAAGCAGAGGGGATGCATTTGGTTTTGGAACTTTCACGTTGAGGTACCCAAGGGACATCTAAGTGGAGATATTCAGGCACTTGGGTAAATGAGTGTGAAACACAGTAAAGTTGTCAGGTTGGAGGGAATGATTTCGAGTCATTAGTATCAGAGAGGTAGTTGTAATCAGGGGACAACCAAGGAGACCAAAAAAAAAAAAAAATAAAGATAAAACAAAGATTTGAAGGCACAATTCAGAGGCAGAGCAGCATTTAAGGAAGTGGCTGAGGTGAGGTGAGAATGGAATCTTGAAAGCCAAAGGTGGAGAGTTTCCTAGGAAGAAGTCATCAGTGTCTATTGTTTTAGAGAGTTAAAGATGAGATGTGAACGTGTCCATTGGATTTAGCAATAAGGAGTTTAACTGGTAAGTGTTGGTGTTGGCAGCATCAAGTGGAATGGTGGCGTGTAAACCAGATTACAGTGGGTTGAGAGTGAAAGTGAGGATAGCAAATTCTGAGTACTCTCATAGGAAGTTTGTTTATGAAGAAAAGGTGAGGATAGTTAGAGAAGTAAGGTCAAGGGGGCGGTATTTTTAAGTTGAGAATAAATGCCATAAAATATGTGAACAAATTGCAAATAGGAGCATTAAAGGAGGATATTAATCTAATTTGGAAGATTGGGTGAGTTCTGTGGTTCCTAGAAGAGTTTTTTTTTTTGGTGGCTGGCCTGTATGGGGACCCCTTGACCTTGGTGTTATAACACCGTGCTCTAACCAACTGAGCTAACTAGCCATCTCCCTTAGAAGAGTTTTTTAAATTACTGGTCTTCAGTCGATGTGTGGGATATCCTTGAGATGATTTCAAGAGAGACTGAGAGAAGGATATGTGAGGGTACTTTTAAAAAATTCATGGAAAAATAAAAGATAGTATGAATCTTTCCATGAACTTTTTGAAAATCCTTGTATATATTCCAGGTAAAGGAAAGTGTGGCCTCAAAGGGCTGAAGATGGAAGAATCCTGAGGGACATATTAGGGGAGTAGCACATAGGTCCAATTTAACAGAATCCTTGGGTTTGTAAAGAGAGTGGTGAAAGAAAAATTAGAATTGAGCTTGGTGGTGGAAAAACTGAGTGCTGTGCTGTGGAGTTTGGGTCTAGGCCTTTAAGTACTGGAAGCTATGTATACTTTTTGATGTGAGTAGTTATAGGATCAGAGAAGCTGTGTTTTAGAAGAAGAGTTCTGAAACACTGGATGAGGGATTGGAGGAGAGGGAAGAATTATTTTCTCCCGAGTAGCCTCCCTCTATAGCTACTCTACCTAGGGTACAGGAGCAAAATCACTCCTATTGTGCTGATGTATTGCTGCTAGGGGAGGGGGGCTGTCCTCCTTTGTGCTAACTTAAACAAAGCTTCTTAACACCCCCCTCTCCTTCCAGTTACAGAGGACTCAGGGCTTGGTTGCTGTTTATTGCCCTTCACTGCATGGAATAAGCTGTCTTTGCCCTCTAGATACTTAAAGGAAGAAGCAGCTGCTTACTGTGAATATAAATTCATAGAAATGTGGTGGTGAGACTATATTTGAAGACAGTCTTCTAATTTTCAGGTGAAATACTCTCTTGCTAAAGAAGGTTAATTTTGCCTGCTTCCATTATATTCAGTAGTCAGCAAATTTTGAAAGCACTGTAGAATAAAAAACAGGCAAGAATTCATACTAATGAAATCAATTCTGTTATCTAAGCATTTCCCTAGACTCTAGCCTATATCTTAAGCTTAAAAGCTACTTCTAGTTTTATATGTTATGTTAATTTTTGAATGTTAAAGAATTTAGTATAGTTTTAAGTTATTGGCATGAGATACACAGGTAATGGCTTTGTTGTTTTACCTGTAAAATACAGTATGGTAGCTATATTACCAAGTTTGGGTTAACTGTTCGAAATTATTATGAATAATAAAGAGTATATATTTAAATAAGTGGGGAATTTGGTGGCTAAACTAAGGTGTGTAGCACATGGGGGAAAAAACTACTTTTACCACAGTGTTGGTGAAATTTTCTGATGTACCCCTTTTACTAAAAATGGTTTACTTATTATTCCTGAGATACTTTATGATGGAGATGTTTTAACTAGTTTATTCTGTTAACTTCATTTTCTTTTCAGTATCCCTTCATTTGAGATTATTTTGTAACTCTCTCTTTTCCTTTTTTTGTCTCCTCTTTCCTTTTCGTACTTACCCCGTTTGTGCTTTTTTCCTAATTTCAGTCCAATTCCCCTAATATTTTTTATCTTAACTTGGATGTAATGCTTCAGATAATCTAAAATAATAGATGATGTAGAACTGATTTGACTTAAGTACATTAGGCCAGTACATTTCTATTGGGTTTTCCTTCCTAAATAGCCTTTGCTTATGCTAATATGATTACTTTACATTTCTTAGTACAGTTTTGAAACTGGAGTAAACTCCTCAGGCTGTGAGAAGATAATCTTGAATTCAGAGTGTTTGGCTAAGAATTCTTAGAGGATGATGAACTCCTTCTGGCTAATAGAAGTTGACAGTAGGGCAGTGGTTTCCAAGATGTTCCTCTGGCCAGCAGCATCAATATCATCTGGTAACTTGTTAGAAACAAATTCTTGGCCCCACTCCAGACCTACTGAATAAAAAATTTGGGAGTGGGGAAGTAGTTTGTTTTAACAAGTCTTTCAGGTGATTTTGATGCATGGTAAAGTTTAAGACCATTACTGTGTGATTATTATTATAAAAGAGACCCATTTTTTGATTTCTAGTGAACCGGTGTTTGGGACAGTAATTGACTTAGTACCTTTTTTGCTTAATTGACTGGCAGAGAAAAATAAAAATGCTCTTTGTATTCTCAGGCAGATTTTGTACCTAGAGAGAAAGTAATGGATATTCATAAGTAAGTAATTAAAATAGCATATAGGAACTTTTAACTTGAAATTTACTTTTCTTTCAGGAGGCAAAACCTTCAACTGAGGACTTGGGGGATAAGAAGGAAGGAGAATACATTAAACTCAAAGTCATTGGACAGGTGAGTTTCATTATTTTTCTCCTTTGACTCTCTTCCAATGTGTGAATAATTTCTTACACACAGGATTTAAGTAAGACAAGTTTTTTAAAAATGGCATTTTCATTTACTACATGTATATCTGTTGGAGGTGGAAGAGGCTGATACTGCTTTTTTAATTACTCTGCTAGGCAGGTTTATGTCACCTTAGTTTCTTGAAGTAGAATCTTTTTCTTGGTTAACATGCTTCAGGGGCATGGGTTTTTTTCTTTTTTTGGATCCCAGTTTAATGCCATAGATCTATATGTCTGTCCATACGCATGGTTTACCTTGTTAAGAACTATCCATTTGTAAGTATTCTTTATATTATTTGGATTTTTCTTGTCTATTGTGTATGCTGTGGCTATTTCCTCTAATGTGTCTTAACTTTTGTTTATGGTACCTTTTACTGGAGAGATGGCTCATGTTTTTATTAAGTCAAATTTATCCATCTCTTTTTTTTTATGGTTTCTGGGTTAAAATCTTGCTTTACAATAAAGACTTCCCAATGCCAAGATTAGGAGAAAAAATTGTCTCTTAAAAAGAAGAGGAAAAACTTTTTTTTAAAATGTTAGCTCTTTAATTCATCTAGAAGTGATTTTAGTATATGGCATGAGGTATACTATAGAATTTTATCTATTCCTGAAATTATCCATGGGAAGAGAATTTTTTTCTTCATAGTTATTGTCATAAACAAAAATATTGTAAACATGAAACTTCTTCTAATAGACATTTGTGAACATGATATGAATGAGGGTACTTCAAAAAGTTTGTGGAGGTGGGCTGGCCTGTTAGCTCAGTTGGTTAGAGTGCAGCCTTCAAACAACAAGGTCACGGGTTTGGAGGCCTGTACCAGCCAGCTGCTAGAAAAAAAAAAGTTTGTGGAAAAATGGAATTAAAGGAAAATACAAATTTTTCCATGAGCTGTTTGAAGATCCTTAGTACAGTCATGCACTGCATAACTAAGTTTTGGTTGACAAAGGACTCTATATACAACATTATAGGATTATAATGGAGCTGAAAAATTCCTATTGCCTCATGATGTCATAGCTGTTGTAATGTCCATAACGCAATGTATTAGTCATGTGTTTGTGGTGATGCTAGAGTAAACAAACCTACTGCAAAATATGTGGAGGAGGAGTGCTTAGCTTTCCCACATGGGGGTGATCCTCCCAGTGGTAGTTCAGACTTTTAAGAGAGAAGGCCAAGCATTTGACATATTAGATCTGATCCTAAGTGAAAGGGTTATTGTCTCCTTTAGAATTCTTGCATTTTTAAATGATTCTCACCAATCTCCATAGCAAAATTATAGTTAATAACAGTTAGCTAACACTCATTGAGTCCTTGCTGAGTGCCAGGCACTATCCCTACCTGTAATTTAATTTCCATAACTTTGTGGGGGTGGTATTATTGTAATCCCCATTTAACAGATGAGGAAAATGAGACACAGAGTGACTTAGTAACATAACTAAAGGGCCCATGCTCATGCAACTAAGACCAGTGTAGATAATAGGAATATTCATTGTTGTTCCTTTTCATAATACCCTTTTGCACAGCAATGAAATTGTCTTATGATGCATTTCTCAGAATGTATTTTCATCGTTAAGCAATGCATGACTGTACTCGAAAGTGCTGGCTTTGGGGCTGGCCCATGGCTCACTCGGGAGAGTGCGGTGCTGATAACACCAAGGCCACGGGGTTCGGATCCCATATAGGGATGGCCGGTTAGCTCACTGGGTGAGTGTGGTGCTCACAACACCAAGTCAAGGGTTAAGATCCCCTTACCGGTCATCTTTAAAAAAAAAAAGAAAGGGCTGGCTTTGAAATTTTACAGTATGCAAGTGCCAGTGTTTTTTCTGATTATTGTCTGATAGTTTGCTTGACATTCTGGGTAGGAGAAAAGAATCTGTGGTCACACAAATCAGTTTGACTGACTCTGGTTCTTGTTCATTTTCCTCATGCAAGAGAAACTATTCCATGGGGTGAATTTTTTATGGCAGGAATAAGTTTCTCAGTTATGTTATTTTATTTTATTTATTTATTTATTTTTTAAAGATGACCGGTAAGGGGATCTTAACCCTTGACTTGGTGTTGTCAGCATCACGCTCTCCCAAGTGAGCTAACCGGCAATCCCTATATAGGGATCCGAACCCATGGCCTTGGTATTATCAGCACCGCACTCTCCCAAGTGAGCCATGGGCCAGTCCTTCAGTTATTTTAATGTAATGTTATATTATGGTATATTTCTCTCTCTGAGGTTTGACCTGTCTTCAGTGACACTTCAGTTGGAGGGGGGGTACTTTTTGTTTGAGTTGCTTTTGGGTGTTTGTGATAATTCATCTTTTATTTTGACAATAGGATGGGCTTGTTGTAATGAAGGAATGATCTTTTTTTTTTTTTCTTCCCTGGATGGCCAGTACAGGGATCGAAACCTTTGTGTTATGAAATGCATTCTTTGACATACTTATACTGCTAATTTTAACACCCAAGACAGATTATTAAATTTCTTTTGTAATGGGTATAAAGCAACTACGAGGGTGCTTAGAGTGTTTTAATAAAACCTGTAAGGAATGCAAAAAGAATATTTTGGTAGAAAAATATAGGTGACAAGGTTTATATTTCCATTTGTACTATATGTATAAATAATTTGGTTTAAGCAAAGCAAATAGTTTATACATACAGAGATAAATTTTTTCTTTTATCTCCTTAGGATAGCAGTGAGATTCACTTCAAAGTGAAAATGACAACACATCTCAAGAAACTCAAAGAATCATACTGTCAAAGACAGGTTTGTATATTGTGGTATTAAATATAATGCTTTGTCCTTAATTTTTCTTTTACAGAAGGTTGTCAAAAGAAAAATAATTCTGTTTTATTATTTTCACCATTTGCAACTCAAGGAAAACACTCCAATTTAATCATTTCTTATACCCTATTTAATTGCCTTTTCCCTCTTCCGGCCTGTTTCTAAGTTTGAATCAATAAGATGTGGGACTAGCTTGAAGAATAACTTAGAGTTGTAAAGACAGTTCAAATGAATGTTTCTATAACATCAAGTACATAATAATAAAGGCAAGTAATTTTTGGTGATTACTATGAAATTTCTTTGTACTTCTAGCAATAGGTGTTTAGCCATATGTTAAATTTAAGTATCAATATTATTAGTATATTATCTTTGTATATAGTACTGCAGATTGCTGCTAATTGCATTCCATATTTTCAACCTCAAGAAATTTTCTCTTCTTAAAAAAAATTTGTGTAGAAGTCTAGTTAATTTATTAATACCAAATCTTCACAGATTCTGGTCTTCATGAACTAGATTATTAGATCAATAACTAACTCTTTGAACCTTCCTGATTCAAATTTGGGCTCCACCACTGTCTGGCTGTGCAACCTTGGGTAAATTATTTAATCTCTATGTGCCTTGTTTCCCCTTCAGTAAAATGAGAATATTGTAGTGCCTCACTCATGAAGATGAAATGAGATAACTTACATAAAGCTCTTAATGTGGTGCCTAAAATGCTCAATGAATGTTACCCATTATTATTATTATTAATAATAAAATAGATTTTTAAAATAAATGTAATTGAAATTAATAATATATATTAAATATAAGTAGGAGCGAAGGTATATTTTTAACTGAAATTATGATTTAAATTAATAGGCAAGAACTATGTTTAATCAGTCTCTATAAAAATTGAATTGTATTATATGATATTAACTCAGGTTTTATAGATTTTATTTTTAGAAGGTTTGCTTTTAACAGTTTAAATTTGTAACTTAAAAATAATTTTTGTCAGAAGAAAAAAGATTAGGTGTTAGGATAAGTAAGACAAACATTTTTGTCTCTCTGTTTTTGTAGATTTTAATTGTTAAACTCAGTAAAATCTCATTAATTAGGGTTCAGCTAATTCATATTTGTAATAATTTCGATGGGAGCTAAAGTTGACCTGAAATTCACCAGAGGAAAGGAATATTTATTGAATACTCACTATGTACACTGACTGTACTATAGGTACTTAAGATACATTATCATTCAGCCCTCACAACAACTCTGAAGAAAATTCATATAGTCTTTCATCCCATCTGTAGACGAGGGAATTGATTATTGAGGAAAAGTAGTATAAAATAAAGAAGTTAAACCACTAAGCTAAAGTGAAAAGTAAACTTACCCCAAATTGAAGGTGCTAGCTAGGTTTTGGGAGGTGATTAAAATATAACATCAATTTAGAGTCATTTCCAAGTTCTTTTTTATGCTTAAGAGTGTACTTTATGTCTTTAGAAAACTGTTTTTATACTTAAGTTCACAGAGGCTTGATAATTTTTTCTTAGGTTTAATGATATACAAGGAACAGGAAACTTAATTTATTTGAACCGTGCAAAACTTACCCATGAGAGAGAGATTGAAAAGCTGCATATAAACTAAATATTTATTGAATCATTT
This sequence comes from Galeopterus variegatus, assembly GCF_000696425.1. NCBI lineage: Eukaryota > Metazoa > Chordata > Mammalia > Dermoptera > Cynocephalidae > Galeopterus > Galeopterus variegatus. The sequence goes on from NW_007727203.1 coordinate 409,220, forward strand.
TACTACTTTTATTTGCCATTTTTATTTTATAGATTGGTTTCTAATAGAGATTTTTTTGAACTCAGTATATGTTTTTTAAAAAATTATATATATATCAAAAAATATTCTGCCTTTGTCAGTTATATTTATTTTATTATTTAATAAAAACTTGGAAAGAATTTAAATCAAATGAAGGGTAAGTTTGTATGGTCTCAAATACTTATGTAATAGTGTATATTGAAAAATAGTTGTAATTTCTTTGGATGTTCTGAGGACACTGTATATAAACACCCATAGTTAAAGTCTTAATATATTAGTTATTGAGCAAAACTTTCATAATACCTTTGGCCATAATAAATTATTTTTGATTTGTACTTACTAGTGAAGTTATTTTCCTTTAAATGAGTTATCTTTCCCCCTTTTAGCTGTCATTATTGAATAAGTGATCAAAAATATATATTAATATCTGTTGTAATACTCATAACACCATAACAGGTTTACTGTAGCTTATCTGGCTAGCTATCGTGCTTTGCCAAATTTCTTTGATTTAATCTGCTTACAAAAACAATTTTGCTTGTACTATTGGAAGCTAGTGAGTGTGCTTATGCGGTTTCTGATTTTTATCTTTTATGCTAGCTCACAGATTTAAGGGGAAAATGAATGGAGCAGTGGTCTAGAGCACAAGCTTAGAAACGGGTTTGGGCTTAAATTCATGGCTAGCTTCTCTAAGCCTTAGGTTCTCTAGCAGTAAAATGAAGATGATAATACCTGCCTTCCAGGGTTGTTGCAATGAACATTTATGATTATGTATGTAAATAACTTGGTACAGAGAGGGCCTAGCAGATAGTTGGTACTCAATGTATGGTAATTATGATAGAATTAGCTATCTGTTTTTTTTTTCCTCTGAATAAAATGACTTTATTTACTTGCTATATCAGCTCTCAAGATACATATTGTTTTATATTATGTAGTAATTTTTTTTTTTTTAAAAGATGATTGGTGAGGGGATCTTAACCCTTGGCTTGGTGTTGTCAGCACCGTGCTCACCCAAGTGAGCCAACCAGGCCATCCATATATAGGATCCGAACCTGGGGCCTTGGTGTTATCAGCACCGCACTCTCCCGAGTGAGCCACGGGCCGGCCCTTTTATTATGTAGTAATTTTATTTTTATTTATTTATTTATTTATTTATTTATTTATTTATTTATTTTTTTTGTCCTTTTTGAGACTGGCCGCACCGCGCTCAGCCAGTGAGCGCTGGGAGCGCACCAGTCATCCCTATATAGGATCTGAACCCACGGCGGGAGCACTGCTGCGCTCCCAGCGCTGCACTCTCCCGAGTGCGCCACAGGCTTGGCCCGTTTATGTAGTAATTTTAAACTAGAAGTTTACTAATGCATTCTTTTTATACTAATGCATATTCAAACGTGCATTTATCAGAAGGATAAGTTTTATTTTATTTTTTTGCTTCACATATATATTTTTTTATTTTACTTCTCAAAATACATTGTACTTGATTATCATGTCCCTTTACCCGTTCCTCTCCACGCCCTCCCTTCCTCCACCCACGTCATATCTGTTCTCTTGACTTAAATAGTTCAAGGAATTTTTGTAGTTATTGTCTTCTGCTCCGCCCTTATTTGTTTGTATGTTTATTAATTAATTTTTTAGCTGCCACAAATAAGTGAGAACATGTGGTATTTCTCTTTCTGTGCCTTACTTGTTCCACTTATTATCATTTTTCCTAAGTCCATCCGTATAGTTGCTAATGGTAGCATTTCATTCTTTTTTTATAGCAGAGTAGTATTCCATTGTGTAGATGTACCACAGTTTCCTTATCCACTCATCAGATGAGGGACATTTGGGCTGATTCCAGCTAGCTATCTAGTTTTATGTTCTGTGTAGCTTGTTAAGTCTTTCATGCTTGCTTTTTGTGCATCAAAGTTCCTATTATGTCTTCTAAGATTTGGGTGTGTATGTTTGTACGTATATATATTTTTAATTTTTATATTTTACCTTTTTAGGGAGTTCCAATGAATTCACTCAGGTTTCTCTTTGAAGGTCAGAGAATTGCTGATAATCATACTCCAAAAGAAGTGAGTATAATTTCTGTCTGAATCCAGAAAAATTTTAAATTCTCTTAATGATTTGGTTCACTGGTATTAAACTGCCCCTTTGTTGAATATTCTCTGATTTAAATGGTATATTATTTGTCAGAGAGGAAAAAATAATCTTTTGTTTTGAACTTCCCATATATTGCCTTCAAAAGAGCCAATAAAAGGGAGGAAGAAACTGGGAATTGAATACTGAAACTACCATAAGGCATATACGCTATCTTTTTTGAATATGGACAGATATTCTTCCAATTTGGCAGATTTCTGGTACTTTCATGGTGATGGTGACCTTAATGGTTGGATTTCTGATTTTTGGCGATTTTCAGAATGTTAATACAGCTTAGTGTATATTAATATGTTTGGCTTTGTCATCTTGTTTCATTTATTAAAAAAATACTTCTGTGTCTTCATTTAATTGTTTTATAGTATGGACTGTTTTCTTTGCTTATATATTTCACCTTCTCCCCCCAGTAGAGACATCTCAAAGTAAAGTGCATGTATTTGTGCATGTATTTGTGTATGTATGTGCATATGTATGTATATACACAGATTTCCCCCCTCCATATACAAAATAACATTTCTGATGTTTCTGATAGTGGGAATGATGTATTGTTATTATTGATTTTTTATTTTGACAACATTTCACACTTATTGGATTGTGATAATAGTAGAATATTCTCCTGTATACCTTTTCTCTAGATTTACCAGTTATTATAATTATGCTGCATTTGCTTTATCACTCTATGTCATTATTGCTGAATCATTTGAGATTAAGTTGCAGATATCATGACCTTTTATCCCTAAATATTTCAGTGTGTTATTTCCTAAGAGCCATAGTTCAGTTATCAAATTTAGGAGATTTAATATGGATACAGTATTATTATTGAATATGTGGTTAAGATAGTCAGATTTTGCTGTTTATCCCTGTAAGGTCCTTTATAGCCATATTTACTTGACCCGTCTATGATATGCATTCTAACTAGTTGTCATGCCTCTTTAAGCTCCTTTAATCTGGAACAGTTCCTCAGTCTTTTTTATCTGATATTTTTTATTTATTTATTTATTTATTTCCTTTTTGTCTTTTTTACTGACCGGTAACGGGATCGCAACCCTCGGTGTTGCGCCCGCACCGCGCTCAACCAGTGAGCGGGAACCGGTCTCCACATGGGATCTGAACCCTCGGCGGGAGCGCCCCCACAGGCAGCGCACTCTCCAGTGCGCCACCGGGCCGGCCCTATCTGATATTTTTTAAAAAGTACAAGCCAGTTTTCTTTTTATTTATTTATTTAATATTTTTAAAAATTTTTATTTTATTTTTTTCGGTTTTCTTTTTAGAAAGTCCTTCAGTTTGAGCTTGTTTGTTTCTTCATGACTAGATTCAATGTATTTTTGGCTGGAATACTACATAAATGGTGATGTGTCTTTCTCAGGGTATATAGTATCTGGAGCACATGAAGCGCCTTATTGGTGATGTTAATTTTGATCACTTAGTTTAAGTTTAGTTTTGATCACGTAGTTCTTTTTTCTCTACTGTGTAGTTCCTATATTTTCTGTTGTAATTAAGTAATTTTAGGGACATACTTTGAAACTGTGTGACTGTCTTCTTTCTCATCAAACATTCCACGTAAGTTTAGTACTTTCTTCAGCACTTCCTCATTTTCTGGCCCGATAAGATGTTCCAAACTCATCTTGTACTTTCCTTTTCCTAACTTGGCATATAATCTCTGGCACATGTAGATACTTAATACATTTTACTGACACTTTCCTCACTGTAATTAAGAGATTATCTTTTCAGAAGAATGTTGGGGCAGTAAGAGAGAGCAGGTATTTAGGGAGTGACTTGTGCTGTTGTTCACTTGTCTCTGCTAATGTACTTCTGGAAGCTTGTAGCTTCATAGTCTCTATAGCTTGAGGACATGTGCTGTCTTTCTGATTTGAAGGTTCCTTATAATGTTTGGAATTTTATTCCTTGTATTTATCAGGCTATATGTGCAATTAAAACTAAGTTTTAATAGCATCTCTAATTAATAATTATTTTAATATTCATACATGGGTACTTCAAAAAGTTCATGGAAAAAATAGAATTAAAAGACAATTCGAACTTTTCCATGAATTTTTTTGATGACTCCTCATGTATGTACCACGACCAAGACAGCCTTAAAACTAGAGCCAATCTGATCACTTTAAAATCTTAAATCTATATAAATCTGTTATTTTTAGATTTCTTAACATTTTTTTTCCTTTTTGTCTTTTTTTCGTGACCGGCAATGGATCGCAACCCTCAGTGTCGCGTCCGTAGCGGACTGGGACCGGCTACGGGATCGCAACCCTCGGTGTTGCTCCCGCACCTTGCTCAGCCAGTGAGCGGCCGGTCTGTATGTGGGATCCGAACCCTCGGCGGGAGCGCCGCTGCGCTTCCCAAGCGGCGCACTATAGCAGTGCGCCACCGGGCCGGCCCTAGATTTCTTAACATTTTAATTTTCATATTCTGTAATTCTGCACAAAAATATCACCTATAAAATACAAAACTTTTCTCATTGGAGTTTACTGATCTTAGGCTTTCCTTTAAAATTTTATTTTTCATTTGTTTTTGTGATCCATTGTAGTTTTCAGCAGAAACAATGTAGTTTTTGTTTTCAGTCTGCCTGTTACAGTGTTTCTCAGCCCTGGCTGTACACCACATTCAACAGATTCAGTCTTTTATCCTTACCTGAGGATGATGTCTGGTTTCTGTGTGATATCATGCTGCCTCATGTACTGTCTTTTCTTTTTTTAAGTAAAGAATGCTCATAATTAAGAATAAAAGTAATAAAAATCCATACTATCAAAACATATAAAATGGGAAGTAAATATATCCTGAGTACCTCTGCATTCCCATTTCTCAGGGGCAGCCGTTGTTAATAGTGTCTTCAGGAAAAAAATTCCAGAGTATTTCAGTGCATATAAAGTACAATAAAAAAAAAAAAAAATTGCTCATGCTTAATGTTCTGTAAAAAGCATTTGAAAGGACCCCCTTTTTTTCCTGCAAGAATTGAGACAGGATGAGCTGAAAAATGTAGGTTATAAAACCAGAGGTATTGAATAGGAGTAGATGTACAGATAAGTTTTTTAAGAAAATATCTTTTCATTTTATCATTACACAATATAAACATTTTTTGTGGCCTTTTACCAATTTCTCCCTAACGTCCTTCCCTTTTCCCACTTCTGATGTCCTCAGTTCCCTTCAGATAAGTTTTTTGCATTGAGAGGTCACTGTCAAAGAAAATAATAGTTATATACCAAAAGGAATTGTAGGTGACATGTGAACCACTTAGAAATGAATCCTTAGGCAGTATTTTTCTAAGTAAAATCACAAATATTTTATTTTTATTTTGGTGGTCTGGCTGGTATAGGGATCAAACCCCAGAACTTGGTATTACCAGCACAATGCTCTAACCAACTGAGCTAATTGGCCAGCCCCTAAAACCACATGTATTTTAAAGTGAAATCAAGTTTTTTGAAAGAAATGAGATTCTATCATATAACTACATCTAAAAGTAAATATGCTTTTTAGAAAATATGCCATCAAACTGTTATTTAAGCTATTAACTACACATTTCATTAGATTTAAAACTTCTTTAATGCACTTGTCAAAAACACTTCAGTTTTATATAGTGAATAAACTAGAAAGTGAAATTTATTCAGGACAGTCAGACGAATGACTGGATAGACATAGACTCTGCAGGAAAGACATACCTCTGTATTCTTTAGATTAAAGGAAACAGCATTCTTAATCTTAGAGGAGGAGTGTAACTATGGATCACTTTTGTATCTTTTTGACCTTTAAAATGGTGGCCACATAATTGCAGCCAATTTTAAATAGTGTTTTTATATTCTACTACTAACATATTTTTCTTTCCTCTTATAGCTGGGCATGGAGGAAGAAGATGTGATTGAAGTTTATCAGGAACAAACGGGGGGTCATTCGACAATTTAGATATTCTTTTTATTTTTTTTCTTTTCCCTCAATCCTTTTTTATTTTTAAAAATAGTTCTTTTGTAACGTGGTGTTCAAAGAGGAATTGAAAACTGGCACCCCATCTCTTTAAAACATCTGGTAATTTGAATTTTAGTGCTCATTATTCATTATCTTTTTTTTTCATTGTGTTGATTTTTGGTGATCAAGCCTCAGCCCCATTCATATTGCCTTCTCCTTTTTAAAAATTACATGTGTGCACAGAGTGGCCACTTTTTTCAGGACTGTTCATTTTCAGGCTTGTGGTGATAAATAAGATCAACCAATGTGAGTGTTCACAATGACTTTCCAGCTGGCCCTGAAGTTCTGGCATGTGACTGCTTCACTCCTGGACTGTGACTATTCAGTAGGAGATGGAAGTTTCTCAGAGAACTGAACTGTGGAAAAATGACCTTTCCTTAATCTGAAGCTACTTTTAAAATCTGAGGGTCTGGACCAAAAGAATATCAAGTTGGAGTCGAGATGACAGATATGATGACAGTAATGACTAACTCCAAAGATGGCTTCAGTGAAGAGAAAGCATTTTAAGATTTAAAAAAAATCTTGTCAGAAGATCCCAGAAAAGTTCTGATTTTCATTAGCAGTTGTTAAAGTTATTCATGCAGAAGTATATACAACAGAACACTGCTCTTTTTGATTTTATTTGTACTTTTTGGCCTGGGATATGGGTTTTAAATGGACATTGTCTGTACCAGCTTCATTAAAATAAACAATATTTGTAAAAACCTTACTAATGTTCATTTTATTTTAATTGTATAGAAGAAAAAAGAAAATGCCTAAAATAAGGTTTTCTTTCATAATACTGGAAATTGTTTGCACACTGTACAATTTTTTTTCTTCAGTACTATACAGTGATAATGATTTTGAAGCACTGAAAGTTACTGAAGTGCCTTCTGAATCAAGGATTTAATTAAGGCCACAATACCTTTTTAAATATTCAGTGTTCTGTTTTTAAATCTTGATATTCTTGTATAATGTATATATTTGGTACAGTTACCAAATTAGGTTGAATTTGGGTACTCCAAAAATTCTTAATTGATTTATATTGCTAACTTCAGTTCTCCCTTTAACAATTTACAAAATGTTCTCTGCTTAAAGTTTGGTATATTTTGTTTATATTTTCCTTTTATTTCTTTATATCCTAAATATTTAAACTTTGTATAAAATTAAAATACCAAATTAATTTGTTCCTACTAGAGGGCCTAACTTTTCCTTTTAATTCTTAAACGAATCACAGAATTTGGTATATCTATACACACACATAATCCAATTTTGTTATGTTATAATAGAATGTCATCTGACTACTTGAGAAGAGCAAATAAAACCTATCTTGAATGCATTTTATCAACTGTTACAGCTTAACATCCCTTACTCAAGTCATTTTTCAAACCTATCTTGAATGCATTTTATCAACTGTTACAGCTTAACATCCCTTACTCAAGTCATTTGTCGAAAAATAGGTTGGCTCGATCTTTTAAATTCTTGTATTTGATCCTAGTTGAAAAATCATTTGTATTGTGTAAATTAGAGCTTCTGGACTGTCACCTGGCATTTGTCATTATATTCATTAAGTAGTGACTAGGAATTAGGCCCATTTTTAGAAAATCCTCATAAGTTGGATATTTCTGTCAATATTGAATAACATCTGATTGGCTGTTTGAGCTGTTGAGAATGCTTGAATATGTAGTTTGGGATCTCAGTTTTGTTTGTCTCTAAGTCTCTGAAGTCTCTCAGCATTTAGGTGGTGAAGCTTAGCTACTGGGAAAGTAATTTTCTTGTTTTTAGTTTATTGGATTCTTCTAGACGCATTGCACTCTGCTATGGTTAACTTAAAAATGTGCTTATTTGATGTGCTGATAAAATCGGCATTTCACAGCAAAAATTTAATAGAACATCAGATTTGGAAGGGACCTTCAATAACATTTAGTGTAGCCACTCTTCTGTGGTGCTTGATTGCGACATCCTAAATTTGTAAATGAAGGGAGAAAATAAAGTCAGTAATGGTAATTTCCTTCACAAGGATGTTTTCTTTGAGTGTTCATTCTATTTTTGGTTGAATTATTTGAGATGTTCCTTTTTTATCTGATTAAGTACGGTTAATTGATTGAATGTGCAAGTAGGGTTGACAGGCTTGAGAAAAAGTTTAAATGACATATTTGAATTCACTGTGACTGATATTATCCAGCGTCTTGGCCATTTTGTTTCTAATAAATTTTACATAAAATGAGTTAAAATAAGCATGAAATCTAACTAAGCAAGCCCAGATAACACAGTATTACAGAATTCAAATTAAGCTTGATTTCTGGGTCATAGAGGTGCAATTCCTGCAGAAAGCAAATACTATGAGCACTAATAAGAAATTGGAAGGAATTACCTGTAAATATTAAGCTTTTCAGCTATGGACAGTGATGTATAAAGTAGAGCCAAAGGAAATTTGCGGGAGAATTCAGGTTTAGATAGTACTTGATTTAATATCCTTTTATACGAATATGTCTTGTTTGCTAAAGCTCTTTCATCCCTTTTAATGATCATTCTATGATATTTTGTTAAAAGGGATGTTAGAGAGATATTAAAGATAAATTATTTAATCAAATCTCTTCCTGAAAGTCAGCATGATTTTTTTAAATGGGGAAATGTTATGAGAGTTTTTCAAGGCACAGTTAGCAAAAATTCAAGATTTGTTCATTTTCTGGACTCTAGAATAACACTGTCCAGTAGAACTTTCTGTGATGATGGAAATGTTCTGTATCTGTTCTGACCAATACAGTAGCCAGTAGCCAAATGTGGTCATTGAACACTTGAAATGTGGCTATTGTGACTGAAGAATGTTTGAATTTAAGTTGATAATAGCTACAGGTGGCTGGTGCTACCTTATTTAACAGTGCAGCTCTAGAACTTATAATTTGAGGATGTAAGAATAGTCTCACAAAACAGCTCATTTTGCTCAAATGAACATTTATCAAGTGATTGCAAACATATCTTCTAAATACACATTAAATTTTAGATTCTTAGAAGGAAGTGGTTGTGGTTTCGCTTTAAGGGACTTATAATAAAATTCTTAATATATGAATATATTGCATTACAAAATTTCCATTTATCTACAACTCTTTCAGACACACTGACAAATTAAATACTTGGACTATCCTAAGAAGACCATGTTAGTGTTTCAAATTGAAATTATGAAATCATGGGCAGTTTTAGGCATCAGCTTCTGGATTTATATGGTTCTAGAAAACATAAAAGATTTAGGTGAGATAAGAGTTTAATTGGGTTGAATGAAGTGTGAGTGGTATGAAGAAGTAATGGGAATGGAGGTTCCAGAGTAGAGAAAATCTTAGGTGTGGGTTGAGGTGAACCAGATGAAATAGAACTAATTGGGCTCAGGATGGAACTTTGTTGTAAAAGGAAGTTTCTTTTTTTTTTTTTTGTCACCACCTACCAACTTACTTTTTAGTCTTCTTCTAGCCTTAAGGCCTGGGTGTTGGTAGGAACTGGAAATAAGAGTAAATCCATGGTCTGGAAATATTCTGTGTCCACTGCATACCACTGGCTTCCTTATGGAGTTGTTGATGGAAACGAAGATGTTTCTCCAAAGCAGCTTTTTGCCTAAGGAGACAACCCCACCCCCAGTTCCAACAATGATTAAGCATCCTAGAAATTGTCCTTATATCCAAAGTTCTACTTGTTTATGAATAATCATCAGTTAGACTTGGAGTTGTTGATCTAACGTTCTAGTGTAAGATCACGGTGTTTGTTTAATAACTACATATGAGGTTTAGGGTGTCATGAGCCTCCTATTGGAAAAGTAAAAGGAAAAGCATAATTCACAGTTAAACTTGTACTGCTAGAAGGAACTCCTTTGTTTTAGAGATGAGGAAACAGGCCAGAGAAGTTAAAATACCTGGGCTAATGTCATGCAAGTGAAGATGAAGTAAAGCCATTTGGCATTAAGTTCTCCTAACCCTTGGTGGAGTGAGGCTCTATCCTTCCACCCCTTCAGTTACTTGGTTTTCTGCTCCACTCAGATGACTGTCAGTTTTCTGTTCGTGGAAGGTTAGAACTCCAATAGCTTGCTTTTGGTCTTAATACTTAGGAACCTGCTGCTATGATAAAATGGAATACATAATTTTGAAATTGAATCAGGACTTTCCTAATGATCCATTTTGTAGTTCACGAAACAGCTAAGGAAAGTCCAAGGAACAACTCAAGTTTAGCAGAAAACCTTGATATTGAGAGTTGTTCTGGCTGCCTTCTCTTTCTGGTCCCCTAAAGAGTATTTATTAGCTTAAGCTTAAGTTGTGGAAAATACATTTCAAGGGGAATACTATTTACAGTTAAGGTTGGAATCACACGATTTCCTGGGTTGTGCCTCTTTACCCTCTATTTTGATGGTTCTAAGGAGGAATTACTATTGCTCTCACTAAGGAAATTCATGATGTCGCAACTATAGAGGACATAGTTTTAAAGGCAGTTGAAACCACATTACTCAAAGTCTATTATCGGAGAGATGCAATCATCATTATTATTGTAGGAGTATAAGGAGGGAAAGTCCCTGATGACTTTGGTTCTGTGCTTCTAACAAGGCCCTTATTAGATCTGGTCTTGGCCTGTGTCTCTAACTTCATCTGGAAGTATTTTTTGCCCCTTGTTCACTTCATTCCAGCCATGCTGACTTTCTTTTATTCTTCCAACATGCCACTCATTTCTTTCTTTGGACCTTTGCACTTACTATTTACTTGCTGGAATATTTTTTTCCCAACTGTTTATGTGGCTAACTCCTCATCATTCAAGTCTTACCTTATGTGACACCTCTTAGAGGACTTGCCCTGACCAACAACCTAAAATAAGCTTCCTGCAATCCTATAACATCTTTAAAAATTTTCTGGGCCGGCCCGGTGGCGCACTGTACCTTGGGAGTGCGGCGGCGCTCCCGCCGAGGGTTCGGATCCCACATACAGACCGGTTCCCGCTCACTGGCTGAGCGAGGTGCGGCCGCAACACCGAGGGTTGCGATCCCGTTGCCGGTCCCGGTCTGGTACGGGTGCGACACTGAGGGTTGCGATCCGTTGCCGGACACGAAAAAAGACAAAAAAAAGGAAAAAAAAAAAATTTCTGCATAGCATTTATTGCTAGCTAAAAAAAAGAAACTCTTTATTTTTATTTGTTTAGAGTGTCTCCCCACCCCAACCCTCGCCTTTTCCCCTACTACATAAATGCCACAAGAGAAGAAATCTTGTCTATCCTGTTTACTCCTGAACTCCCAGTATTGACAACAGTGTTTGGCACATGATAGGCTCTCAATAAATATTGAGGAAGGCAGTGGGTTTGGAATCAGGGGGTCTTAGATCTGGTCCTGGCACTGCCTCTAAATCGCTATACTGCTGTGATTCAAGATCCTTCCTCTGGGACTTACTTTTCTCATCAGTAAACCAGAGGATTGAGATAGATAATCTCTAAACTCCCTTCCAGCTTCAATACATGTTCTAAGCCATGAAGAAATCGTGTGACGTTTGCAGCAAAAGAATCATTCTTTGTGTTTTAGTCTTCCAAACCATGCTTATGGGGGGGCGGGAAAACTGGCAAAGGCAGTACAAGGCTAGCACTAGCACCAGACTGTCAAGCCCTTGAACAATCTCTGTGGCAGCTGTTGCCCCACTGTCCAGTACCTGGCTCGTTCCTGGACTTGTTTCATGGCTTCCTCCAGAGCCAGCCTTGCTGCTTCCTCTTCCTTTTGCCTCCTCTCTTCTGCCTCCAGTCGAGCCTTTTCTTCTGCTTCCTGTTTCCGCAGCTGGTACTCTATTCGTTCTTCTTCAGCCATTTCCATCAGGCGTTTTTGTTCTTCTGCTAACTGCATTTCCAATTCCTTCTGCCTTTGCTTTTCTGCCTCTGCAGAAAAGAAAAAGGGGTAGGCTCAGCATGGCTTATTACTGGGGAAAACAGTTTTCTGATCCAACTCTCAAGTCTGTGATTCCCAGGGACTCCCCTTGAGAGATTCTGCAGTTTATCTGCCAGCAGGCTGCCAGATCCTCTGTGGGGATTACCTTGGGAGTTAACTTACTAATTTAAGAATCCTTTATCAAGCACCTACTATGTGCAATGCACCATACAATTAATACAAATCTTTGGGGAAGTATTTTCCAGAGCCTTGTGTGTTCATGGAGTGGTATGCAGCTGGTGGGGGAGGGGTGTCAGGTCAGGGTTTAGAGAAACTTGGTGCTTACTCAGTCAGACTGACCAGTCTAAAAAGCCAGAACCAGCAAGTGGTCACAGTGAAGTTTCTACCTTTTCCTCAAAAGTGAGGCTGGATAGAGTTCACACATCTGCACCTGAAAGTCTGCCCTGAAGCTATCCAGATGTCTTTTGTTGTTTCCATCTGCTAGGGAAGGAAGCAGGAGGAGGGTTGTGTCTCCAATTTAGGTATCTCCTGAGCAATGCTCCAAGGGCAAAGAGATAGGCAAGGTTCCAGTTCAGGAGAATACTGAATTGAGAGTGGGACCCGGTGTCATTTCCACAAGTGAGTCTTTCCTTTCTTTTTTTTTTTTTTAAAAAAGATGACCGGTAAGGGGATCTCAACCCTTGGCTTGGTGTTGTCAGCACCACACTCAGCCAGTGAGCCAACCGGCCATCCCTATATAGGATCCGAACCCGTGGCCTTGGTGTTACCAGCACCACACTCTCCCGAGTGAGCCACGGGCCGGCCCTGAGTCTTTCCTTTCTTATTCTGAGCTTCTATATCAACTCACTATAGTCTTACATAATAATCACTTTGAAAAAAATTAGCTCATACATTTAGAGTGTTTCACACCCTAAGGCCTAGGATAGGAATAAATGAACACCTGCAATGGGATAATTTCTGTCCCAAAGAGATGAACAAAGATCTCAAGAATCCTCCTCACCAGCCCTCTTGGCTTCTTCCTGCTGCTTTTTTCTCTGCAGTTCTTGCAGTTTCCTCCGGAACTCCTGTTGCTGCTGCCGGGCTCTCTCCTGGGCCGCTTGCAACTGGAGCTGCTGCTTTTTCTCCTTCTCCTCGTGCTGCTGCTGTTGTTCTTCGAGTCTCTGTTTCCTCACGCTGAGAAAACACAAGATGATCAGGGAAATGGCAGAAAATGCTGGTGCATCCTGTGAGACAAGCCAACAGGCAGCTCCCTGGCTGGAGGTTTTGTGCCCACAGGCCACAGGGAGCATCCCATTCTGAGGAAGCCAGGTTTTCCAAGGATTTGGAAATCCAAGGATTGAAGAGCAGAGGTGAGAACACAATGGGCCTGGAACTAGAAGCTAGAAGTTTCAGCACAATTCTGTGCTCTGGGGTAGGGGCCTTCGTTTCTCAGAGCTTCATTTTCCATCCTTATTAGATGGATTTTGAAACTGCTGCCTCACAGGGTTTTGTGAAGATTAAATTAGAGTCAAAGCCTGTGAAAGGGCCTAGCACAATGCAGACAGCATGGCAGGAGCTCAGCAAATGTTGGCTGAACTGCATCTGAAAGCCTTCCCAAGGAGATCCCCTGAACATCTGTCTTGAGTAACCCTTATGGTCAAGACATGCATCTTATCTCTTCCTAGGATACCTGAGGATAGAGAAAAATGACATAATGCTGTTTCACTTCAGGGCATGAGCCTCAGAACCCACCCTTGCCTTCTGTTTCCTAACATGGCCGTAGTCTTTCTGGTGGCCCAACCCACCGGATCTCCTCTGCACGTCTCTGCTGCTCCAGCTCCAGCTCTTCCTTCATCTTCTTTGCTCTTTCCAGCTGCTCCTGCTGGAGCCACCTCTGTTCCTCCTGCTCCCTTCTCCTCCTCTCCACCTCCATCCGCCTCATCTCGGCCCTCTCTGTTCGCAGCCAGTCTCGAGAAGCCTTCTCCTCCTCCCTCTTAGCGAGGAGGGCCTACAGAACCGGAGTGTTCTTAGTGCCAGGAACAGATGGGGCTGTCTTGGCAGCAGTGAGCCATTCTCCACCCCAAGCAGACTCCACACTCTGACCACAGCCGCATAAACTCTGCTGCCACCAGCTTGGACCTTGGGGTCCAATGGTCCTGGATTCAAGTCTCTCTCTTACTTGCTTTGGGATTTGGGGGTCACAACTTAATTTTCCTGATATTGTCTTCCTCATGATATGGTTACCAGAATTAATTGAAATAATGAAAGAGCCAACATAATGTCCAGTACATTGTAGGTTCGTGTTCTCAACCCCAGCTGCATTTTAGAATCACCAAGGAGCTTTCAAAATTTACTTGAGGCCAGGACCCCACCTGACCAATTAAATGAAAATCTCTAGGGGGAGGCCTTGATGCTTTTAAAAAGTTTCTCAGGTGATTCTAATATGAAGCCAGGGCTGGGAACCACAGGTTCTAGATAGAGGCTGTCTTACCAGGGGCAATCTTAGGTGTAGATGGGTCAGACTCACTTTTAAACCCATAGAAACCTACCTTTTCAATGAAAGATTATACTTTCAGTTAATGTACAGATTGTTGTAGCTTTCTTTTTCTCCCTAATGCCTCCTTCTCAGTCAGAAATATTCTCATCAAGAGAACCTTGAGAGGCAACTCATGGGAACTCTGTATTCAACTTGGAGTGAAACCTTGCTTTTTAGCTTTTGCAGAGGTGGCATGGTACTGTGGATTAACAATAAATCTAAGAAACTCTGATGATCTGTCAGGCTCAGAAAGGTTCTGCCCACAGGTTAAAATCTGTTGTGCAGTGCAGAATTCTGTAATCGAGGCAGCTGGGAGGGATTGAGAACAATAAGAGAATCTTCCTGAAATCCTTTTTGGAAGACCATGTGCTAGAAAATAAGTAAATAGATAATAACTTAAAATAGTGATCCGAGTTTAGATTCAAAGGACCTGAGTTTAAGTCTAGCTTCAGTTTCTAGGTCTGTGAAATGGCAGTAATCATACCTGGCTCACAAGTGTAGTTGTAAAGATAAAATGAGATTCAGCAGAGTATACCATATGCACATGTAACTTACGAGAGTTTAGCCACAGTGGCTTAGCTATATGTGTGTTTGTGGTGTTTAAAGATACTTTTTGTTTGTTTTTTGTACAAGATCTCTAAATGTAGTTCAGCACTTCATCTTAGTGGAAGAAATAGTGATTTGTTCCAACAGCAGAGGAAAAATTAGTTGTATTAGTCTTACTGAGAAATGATGTATCTGTATGGTATTCTTTTTGGTTAATTGCAGAAATTTTGAAGGCTAATTTATCTTACACTCAGTTTTTCTCTACAAACCTCCACATTAGACTTAGGGCCCCTGGAACAAAGTGACTCTTATGTGAAAAAGCACTTTGTAAAAGCTGACATGTGTGTGTAAGCTACTTCTGGTCCAGCTGTGCACCACAGAAAAGCAGATTAGGAAAGAGGGAATTTCCACAGCTTTTGGGAGGCAAGCAATGGCCGAGTTCAGGCCAAGTCAAGGCTAGGTGTTTGGCTCTGACAGCCAGCGTCCACCTTTCCCTGTAAGGATGAGACTTGCACCTTTCGCAGATGGGTGCTGTGCCCACTTCCTGCTCTTTAAGGGGTGAATACAGGCCCTGGCAATGTTGGGTGCCTCACAGAATGCCCCTCACTTCAGGGGGGCTTTGCTACCCTGTGTCTTTGAGGAGGTCTAGCTTCTTATTAGGGTCAGAAGGTACCAAAGTAGAACAAATAAGACCATTATATAGTAGGGCTGTTTCAGTAATTGCAATATAATTAGGAGCAATTTTCCCCACCTCAG
Source organism: Galeopterus variegatus (assembly GCF_000696425.1). Classification (NCBI taxonomy): domain Eukaryota; kingdom Metazoa; phylum Chordata; class Mammalia; order Dermoptera; family Cynocephalidae; genus Galeopterus; species Galeopterus variegatus. The sequence goes on from NW_007727203.1 coordinate 425,041, forward strand.
CAGTTGTACCAAGTGAGGACAGACTCCTGGCCAAGGTGAGAATATCAAATCCTACCTTGGAAGGGTCATCATGGCTTCTCTCGTCTTCAGATTGCATGTTGTCAGTGACAGTTAGAGCTTGAGGGGGTGATGATCTTCCATCTATAGAAACTTGGCTGTCCTGAGCATCATGTTTGAGAGAAAGCCAAGGGTCATTTACAATAGAGGCTGAAGGGAAGAAACTTCTATCTGATATGTCTTCTGTTTCCTTAGAGTTAATGACATCAGGCCCATTCAGCTCTGCTGCTATCTCCAGATTCCTTTCTTTCTGTGTCCTTTTCCCTTTAGCTCCTGTTTTTTTTTCTAATTTTTTTTCAGCTTGTGAGTCCTTTGCCTTTCCTGGGGGAGAACATTTGGACACAGAAGTATAGCTGAGTTAAGTAAATATGATTTCTATACATCCATTTCAGTAACTTTTAAACTTTAGCATGCAATGGAATCACCTGGGGTGCAGATTCCTAAGCCCCACCCCCAGAATCTAGTTCCACAGGAAACTGCCTTATCCTATTTGGATCAACTGTCATTCAGTAGTCTTGCCGTTAGAAAAGTTCGACATCACCTACTTCAAGTTCTACTTGACCTGTGGTGGGGCAAGACTCTCCAGAGGGGACACCTGTACACACAGGTGGAGAGTCATGCCTGAGAGTCTGGCTTGAGGGTGCAGCTTTTGTAACCTGGCAAAGTTGAAGCTTTCCATACTCTAAGGACTCTTCTTCAATTCACTCTGGAGGCCACAAGTATTTCCTTTTCCCAGTCCTGCTAGTGCTCCCCAGTCATGAGCTACAAAAATGTAAACTCAGCAGGAGTTTAAAAAGCAGACCTAGAAAACAGATCTGGCCCAGGAGTGTATCCAATGTTGTCCTTTCCAACAGCATTTGATTTTTTTGGAGTGTCTTCTGAATCATGTGGGCAGTAAAAGATCGGTGTAAGTTTTAGGGTAAAGAAAATCTTCAGAAGCAAGAAATCTGAGTTCCTTGTAAGGTACTACACAGGGAACTGGGAAGGAAATGGTAGCTGGGAGGGCCATTCAGAGCTTTTTGCATCCTTCCCCTTCCCAAATGCTCCCACTACCCCATACTCCAATTATGATAAAGTTATTAGTTCATAGAGACAGTGGTAGCAGCATGTGTTGGGAGTCAAACAGGAAAGGACAAACCTTGAGTCCACCAATTTACTATCTCTGATCTATTTGATCTTATGTAATTCACCCAACCTCTCTGAGCCTCAACTGCTATGTGAATATAATAACAGCGTTTACTTCATGGAGATGATGTGAAGATTTCATGCGGTCATATATGCGGAGCTCCTAATACAGTAGGTACTCAGTAAGAACTGAATACTGTGCTGTTGTTATTATGATCATCACTTCTGTAGTGGCAATCACAGGTCTCCAGGCTCCCGCTGCTCTATCCCATTGCAACACCATCTTATCTGTGGTAGTCAGGGAGACTCCAACAGTTTTTTCCTGTAGGATCCATGCTGATTGTCTATACCAATTCCCCAACCCCATTAAGAGTCTTCTGGGTTGTCCCTTGTGGGCACATTTTCTTACCAACAGTGGCCCCTGCTTCCCCATAGACCTTTCCTTCTCTCTCCCTTTTGGGTGCTTTGGTCTTGTTTGTCTCGGTTCTTTTCTTTCTCTTGGCTTTGTCAGTCAACTCCCTCTCCTAAAGGTGAGAAATTAAGGAAAGGGACCATGATGCATGTAGGAAATAAAAAAAACCATCAAAGGAAGATTATGTTGAACCAGATGACCAGAATGGCTTAGAATGGAATCTGTGTGGGTTCTAGATGAGGCAAGAGAGCAAGTCTTCGAGAATGTGGAGCTGGTGGGGAGATTCAAAGATTCAGTCTTTGATTTAAAACTGCTAGGAATAACGTCATAGGAGGGAAGAGGAAGAAAATACACTTTATGGCCTGCCTGCTTTTTTTGATGCTAAATCATGGTCTACAGAACTGGATCAATGTGAAATAGTTTTCACATTTGATAGACTGGTGTTGCCACAATTAGTAGTTAATGATTCTAAAACAAAGCCAGCTTTATTTTCTGCTGCATCATTTGCTAACTTCGGGAAACCTCAGGCTGATGACCATAGCCATGTCAGTCTTCAGCTTTCCCCATGGGCTGGGACAACATGGAGGCTCCACCTAAGAGAGATGGCAGAGTGAGGCCATGGCTATCTACTCCGTACCTTTGTAGGGATTAGAAATGGGCACCCCATCCTTCAGGAGGATGCAGACCAATGCTGTCGTGTAGACTTGGTGAGCAGACCACAGGCTGGACTTAAGCTCCCACTTCCCCACTTTGTCAGGTGCTCTGTACAGTAAGCAGTCTACAAAACTGTACATGGTAGCCTTATGGGATCTAGATAGGGCCTTCAGACCAAGCTCCTAGGTGTTTACACTCACATGACTGATGGTGGCTCGTGTCTGCTGTTTAAACAGTTTTGGTTCAGTCTTCCCTTCTCTTTCTCTTGGAAGACGAGATGTATCCACAGCACCCATCCTCTCTGGTGACTCAAGCCCATGTCCTGGAAGTCCTCTGTGCAGATGGTTTACATCATAATCTCTGTCCCTTCGAAAACAGAAAACCAATGGGACCAAACTAAAAACTCTGGTGGAAAGAAAGAGCAAGTGAATGAACACTGCTTGAGCGCCTGTTCTCTGCCAGGCACTGTGCTGGGCATCTGACATATTAACTCTCTTTTCTTCAACACATACCTGATAAGGAGATTAGGAAGATTGGTCTTCACTTTTGGGGTTTCCTTATGGTAAATCCTAAAACTCAGAGGGCAGGAGAAATAGTTTGCCTCTTTGGGATTGCATATTTATGCCTTTAATTGAATGACATAGAATTATTTAGCTGAAATTTCTTTCATCAAAGGCTTAGCTGGAAAAAGAAAGTGACCTTTAAGAAAGATTGTCTTAGGAACAAGCAACTATACATCCATTTCTTTATGCCCCTGAATTCTATTCTTGATCAGATGCAGCCACTAAAAGGTCCTATGCTGTGTTAGTTTTATGTCCTGAGAATAACTGGCTTATGCCCTCTGGGCAAAAAGGCCACTGAAAAACAACCACATGGATTTCAGTCACACAGCAGAGCAGCTACCATGTGCCAGGTCTGGTTCTGGGCATTTTCTTTTTTAGCTAAATGGGTATTATATTTTCTGTGCTGTGCTAGCACAGGGCCTTACTGTGGAAACCTGAGAAATATTTGTTGAATGAGGCAAATGGAATTTCCTGTAAATATACGAGTCTTTAAATCATTCATTGTCACTCTATAAAACCCATAGCAGAAGTCTCCTTTAGAATTTAGTGCGAGGGAAACCTTTATTTTCCCCGAGGAACAGGTATGCTGCAAATGAGAACCACAATCCTGATCGTGTCATTCTATTTTTTTTTTTTTTTTCTTTCAAGTTCAGGAATCTCTGTGTCAAGTATGAAATCTAGTCATGATGACTATAATGACTTTTGTGGAGTGTTTGTGGGTTTTTTTGTCCTCTTTATTTAAAAAATTTTTGATTATTTCATCTTTTTTGGTGGTGGTGGGTAGTTGTAAGCAATTTAAATACATTGTGGAAAAGGATTAGATATAAAAATTAAAAAATGGAATTCCTCAGATAGCTACCTCATTCATGCAAGTGTCCTTCTCTTTGCTCCTGGTCCAGGACACAAGCTTTTTGGTCCAGGAGAGAATCCTTATGCCGCTGGGCAGGTGAGGTTCTCAAGTCATTGGGCTCATGGGTCACAACAGGCTATAGTTCCACATGGAGGCAGGGATGACCACCCAGCTGCCACTGCCAAAGCGGGGCTTAGGTCAAATGACTGGGCCTGACTGGCTGAGCTGCTGATCAATGAGCTCGTTGTAAGCACACAGTGAGTACACAGGAAACACTCGATACGTGTTAGTACTTATTATTAGTACTGGTATTAGTATTATTTATTTTACCCAGAGCTGAGTGAATGCTGAGAGAGAAACCAAGGCTGAATTGATAGAGCTCAGTTTTGTAGGCATCTCTGTAGCTCTCATATATAAGAACAAATGGAAAAAGCTGCTTTCACACTGTTTCAGTTAAACTTCATTCTTTGCCCACCCAGCTGAAGAATATGGTTTAAGTAGAAACACATCACAATATAATCCTCCCCAAGAATCTTTGCTTAATTCCAGCTGTCAGAGCATGCTGTCAGCTGAGAATCCTCATGCCTCTCAGAAAAAAACAGAAACCGAACAATTAAAAATAAAGAAAAACAAAATAAAGAAGTCCGTGTCATTACAACTTTGAATGCTTACACCTCTTGCACAGTATCTGCCTCAGGGATCTGGGTGTGCTCAGCAAGGGAAGCATTGACACGGTCAAGGGTCACACTCCTTGGTTCTGGGTCTGTAAAAACAAGGAGTATCCTCAATCAGCAAAGGAGAACAGGCAATTATCCTAGGAGGAGATTAGACATGGAAAAATGTCTACTTGGTGAGTAGTCAACAGCATGCAAATGAGAACAATGAGGTATGTTATATGTAGGAAGTTAGCAAGTACTATAGAAACCACTGCTGGCACTTGGCAAGTGACATTAAAGTCAGCATTAAATATCCTTTGGGAAAGTGATATAACAGTCTGTATCAGGAGCCAGAAAAATATTCTAGCTTTTGATCAGAAATTTACCTCCTGGGTATTATAAGAAATAATTCAAAAGAAGAAACAAACTTTTTGTACCAACTTATTTATTGTAACATTATTAATAATGAAAAATTAAAAATAGCTCAAAAAGGGAGACTGGGGAAATAATTTATGATGCATTGATTTGACATTAAAAATTATGGTTAAAAAGATAAATAAGCAATATGGAAAACATTTATGATATAGTAACAAGTAAAAATACAAACTACAGAACAGTGTGTTAGAACTCAGTAAAATCTGGATGGATAATGACTGGAAGAGAAAAAGAAAATAATATGTTACAGTGGGAGGTTTATGTGTGTTTAAATTTTTTCTTAAAACCCCAGTGTGGGTTATAACATTGAAAAGCAAGTTGATTTAAAAAAAAAGTTTTCCTATGAGGAAGGCTTACCCAGGCCACACAGCTAGCACGCTACTGTGTGCTCTGAAGACCATATAGGGTGGCTCTGACAGAATGAGCAGAGTCCCCAGACCAAGACTTCATATTGGGCCAAGCTACCTTTCCTTTTATTTTAGTTACTTTAAACAATTTTTTAACTATGGAAGATAAATTTCATTGCAGGAAATTTGGAAAACACAGAAAAGCATAAAGAAGAAAAACCCCACAATCAACACATAACTATTAGAAATGACTAAAACTGAAGACTATGATGAGAATTGACAAGGATATAGAGGAATTGGAACTCTCTTCTACTACTGGTTGCAATGTTAAAATGGTACAACCACGTAAAAAAACACTTTAGCAGTTTCTTAAAAAGCTAAATATATACCTGCCATATCATTCAACTACTCTACTCCTAGGTATTTTACCCAAGACAAATGAAAGCATATGTCCATACAAATACCTGTACACAAATGTTCATAGCAGCTTTATCTGTAATGGTCAAAAACTTGAAACAGCCTAAACGTCCATCAATAGGTGAATAAAAACCTGTACACACACACACACAAAATGGAATACTATTCCGCTGTGAAAAGGAATGAACTGTTATACACTCAACATGGATGAATCTCAAAATGATTATAGTGAGTGAAAGAAATCAGACAAAGTAGAGTACACATGGTATGATTCTATATATGTAAAATAGAATATGATTGTGGTGATGGTTTCATGGGTATATACATACATAAAAACATTTTATTGTACAATTTTAAAAGGTGGCAATTTATTGTATGTCAATTATCCCTCAATAAAGCTGCTTAAAAACTTAGCAAGAAATATGCTCATACAAATAAAGTGCCTAAATCAGTGCCAGCACATGGTATAAACAATCAGAATCAAAAAAACCTCACTGCTCTCACTGTACCCACATACAACTATTGCAAATATTTTCATGTATTTACTTTCATGCACATGTAATTACATACTCATATTTTCATAGAATTGATTACAGAGTGTATACACAATTTTAATATACCTTCATATTATTACAATTTTCCCATATAATTATTCTTAAAAATTATTTTAGTAGTAGCACAGCATTTCATTATTTGGACGTATCTACGATAATTGACTTAATCAAATGTAATTTTAAAATTCATATGGCTAATTTTTTATAACTATAACGAACTTTTCATAGAATATCCTTAAAAGGGATGTTTTTGATTATTAAAAGGTTTATTCTTTGTCCACATCTTTGCTTGTAAAAGGAAGTACAGTTGAGGCACAATGCCTACTGTGAAATTTTTGCCCAGAAAATTTGTACCAATTTACACTGAGGAAATGGTCATTCATTCCTTCATTTACCACATTTATCAAATATTTACTACATGCCAGGCATTGTGCTTTGGTGATGGGAATACAGTGATGAGTGGGATGGACACAGATGCTGGCCTTAAGGAGCTTAAATTCTAGTAAGGAAGACAGATATCAAAACAAAACAAAACCTAAAACAAAAAACTGAGCAGTACATTCTTGCACGAATTATTTCTCCTCAATTTTATTTACTGAAGCTGTTATACCGTTAAAGAAATATTTGAAAAGAAAACGTTCGCCCGTCATCCCACTACATCCTTCCCTTAATACTATAATTACTCCATTTTTCAGTGTTCGATGGTGGTCCCCCCAGCCTCTTTGCAACTCAGGCTCCCTTCTGCTTCTCCCAAATGTTCACAGTGGCATCCACTGCCTGGCACATCAACCTCCAGACTTTGGAAGGGGGACAGATTGCTAATGCACAATGTGGTTGAGGAAACCGGAAAGGTTGCTTGGGGTTATACGTCAGAGTTTATCTGTCAGAGTTTATTTTGTTTTGGATAATATGTGGGGGCTGGCCGGTTGCTCAGTTGGCTAGAGCCTGATGCTGATAATAGGGTTCCATCCCTTAACCTGCCAGCCACAGACAATCACCCCCACCACAACCTACCACCACCACCGCCCACCCACCACCACCACCGCCCACCCACCACCACCACCGCCCACCCACCACCACCACCGCCCACCCACCACCACCACCGCCCACCCACCACCACCACCGCCCACCCACCACCACCACCGCCCACCCACCACCACCACCGCCCACCCACCACCACCACCGCCCACCCACCACCACCACCGCCCACCCACCACCACCACCGCCCACCCACCACCACCACCGCCCACCCACCACCACCACCGCCCACCCACCACCACCACCGCCCACCCACCACCACCACCGCCCACCCACCACCACCACCGCCCACCCACCACCACCACCGCCCACCCACCACCACCACCGCCCACCCACCACCACCACCGCCCACCCACCACCACCACCGCCCACCCACCACCACCACCGCCCACCCACCACCACCACCGCCCACCCACCACCACCACCGCCCACCACCCACCGCCGCCACCGCCACCAGCCACCGCCACCCACCAGCCACCACCACCACCACCACCACCACCACCACCAAAACATCAACAGACAGTGGGAGCTGATCAAAGTATCTTCGTGACAAGGGGAATTCTGTGAGAGTTTCTTTCCCTAACATGGCTCATCTCACCCAGAAAAACTATCTCATTGAAGACATTCACTGCTTTTCACAACTCTTTTGAACTTTGGGACAGGGCATGATAAGACCACAAGAGGGCGCATTTGTATTGCCCAAAACCTGAGGTTCTACACTGGTGTAATTTCACCATTTTGATTAAAATTGAAACCCTGTCAGTTTTGGGATGTGGACCACAGAAGGGTGATTCCCTGCCCCCTAGCAGAATAACCTAATACTTAGGAAGTGTTGGAACAAACTGTCAGTACTTTGAATAATAACTTACAACTTCTAACTGCTTTAAAAAAAGATCTATACAAATTTACAAAAATTCTTAAGCACTCAGAATACAGAAAAAATACTGTATAATCATTCCTCATGGAACCACTTAGCTCTGTGAAATTTTAACATTTTTCCATATTTGGTCCACATTTTGGTAAAGAAATTTGGTATTTATCAGTCCTTATACATACTTTTATATCTTTACCACAAATAAAAATGCACCTATAAACAACATATAGCATTATTTTACATATTAAAACTTCATATAATGGCATCGTTTATATAACTTTTGCAATTTGCTTTATTTTGCTTAACATTATGCTTTTGAGATTAATCCATGTTAATACATGTAGTTTTCATTCATTTATTTTAAGCTGCTGTACAGTATAAACATATGACAGTTTTTGAATAAACATGACAATTTTTATAAACATATGACAGTTTGTATAAACATGTGACAGATTATAAACATATGACGGTTGTTTTAAAAATCCATTTTACTGTTGATGGTCATTTTGACTATTTCTAACTTTTTATGATTACTACCATGCTACAATAAGCCTTTTTAGGTGAGTTACTTTAGAGAAAGAATTTATCTAAAATAACTCTGGGAATGAAATTGGTGAGTTGTAGGGTATGTGCATCTTCAATTTATTGGATATTTCCA
>NW_007727203.1:433690-457611 GCF_000696425.1 Galeopterus variegatus
CACCAGCCACCACCACCACCACCACCACCACCACCACCAAAACATCAACAGACAGTGGGAGCTGATCAAAGTATCTTCGTGACAAGGGGAATTCTGTGAGAGTTTCTTTCCCTAACATGGCTCATCTCACCCAGAAAAACTATCTCATTGAAGACATTCACTGCTTTTCACAACTCTTTTGAACTTTGGGACAGGGCATGATAAGACCACAAGAGGGCGCATTTGTATTGCCCAAAACCTGAGGTTCTACACTGGTGTAATTTCACCATTTTGATTAAAATTGAAACCCTGTCAGTTTTGGGATGTGGACCACAGAAGGGTGATTCCCTGCCCCCTAGCAGAATAACCTAATACTTAGGAAGTGTTGGAACAAACTGTCAGTACTTTGAATAATAACTTACAACTTCTAACTGCTTTAAAAAAAGATCTATACAAATTTACAAAAATTCTTAAGCACTCAGAATACAGAAAAAATACTGTATAATCATTCCTCATGGAACCACTTAGCTCTGTGAAATTTTAACATTTTTCCATATTTGGTCCACATTTTGGTAAAGAAATTTGGTATTTATCAGTCCTTATACATACTTTTATATCTTTACCACAAATAAAAATGCACCTATAAACAACATATAGCATTATTTTACATATTAAAACTTCATATAATGGCATCGTTTATATAACTTTTGCAATTTGCTTTATTTTGCTTAACATTATGCTTTTGAGATTAATCCATGTTAATACATGTAGTTTTCATTCATTTATTTTAAGCTGCTGTACAGTATAAACATATGACAGTTTTTGAATAAACATGACAATTTTTATAAACATATGACAGTTTGTATAAACATGTGACAGATTATAAACATATGACGGTTGTTTTTCATTTTGATAGTTAAGTCACTTCGCGGTCTTCAATAAAGTGCTTTCTGGGCCGGCCGGTGGCTCACTCGGGAGAGTGTGGTGCTGATGACACCAAGGCCCCGGGTTCGGATCCCATGTGGGGATGGCTGGTTCACTCGCTGGCTGAGCGTGGTGCTGACAACACCAAGTCAAGGGTTAAGATCCCCTTACCGGTCATCTTTTAAAAAAATAAAAAATAAAAAAATAAAATAAAATAAAAATCCATTTTACTGGGGCCGGCCCGGTGGCTCACTCGGGAGAGTGTGGTGCTGATGACACCAGGGCCCCGGGTTCGGATCCCATGTGGGGATGGCTGGTTCACTCGCTGGCTGAGCGTGGTGCTGACAACACCAAGTCAAGGGTTAAGATCCCCTTACCGGTCATCTTTTAAAAAAATAAAAAATAAAAAAATAAAATAAAATAAAAATAAACATGTGACAGATTATAAACATATGACGGTTGTTTTAAAAATCCATTTTACTGTTGATGGTCATTTTGACTATTTCTAACTTTTTATGATTACTACCATGCTACAATAAGCCTTTTTAGGTGAGTTACTTTAGAGAAAGAATTTATCTAAAATAACTCTGGGAATGAAATTGGTGAGTTGTAGGGTATGTGCATCTTCAATTTATTGGATATTTCCAAATTGCTTTGAATTTCTTAAACTCCATATCCTCATCTATAATGAGTATTTATAGACTTTTAACTTTTGCTGATCTGATATATATGAAAGAATATCTTTTTGTTTTAGTTTGGATTTTCCTGATTAGTAGCAAGGTTGAATTTTTTTTTACCTGGCCATTTATTTGGGTTTTCTCTTCTGTTAGTTGCTTGTTCATATCAGTTGCTCATTTTTCTTTTGGGTTGATTGTCTTTTTCCTTCTCTATTTGTAGAAGTTCTTGTTGCATTTTGGATACTAATCCTTTGTTGGTTATATGCATTGCAGAGATCTTCTAATCTGTGATTTGTCTTTTAACTTTATGTTGTCTTGTCAAAAACTTTAAATTTCAATATAGTCAGATTTAACAATAATTTTCTTTATGATTTCTGTTTTGAATCATGGGTAAGAAGTTTTTCTCTTTCCCAAATTCATAAAGATATTCTGCTGTACTTTCTTCTTAAGTTTTTTTTTTTTGCTTTTGACATTAAGATTCTGAATACACCTGATATTTTGTGAGGTAAGGATTTAAAAACTGGATAATGAGTTATCTCAAAATTATATAGTGAATAATAGCTTATCCTTTTCTGATTGTTTCCCCAGTGTTTTATAATGCTACTTTTGCCGTGTATCAAGTTTCTGCATACAGGAGCATTTATTTCAGGATTCTCTATTCTTTTCCATCTGTCTGTAAGCCAGTAGCATACAGCCTTATTTATTAAAGACTTAAAGTAGTTTTTGATATTTGGCAAGGCAAACTCTTCCACTTTTTCTTCAAAATTTTACTGGCTGTTATCTTAGTCTGTTCGGGCTGCTATAATAAAATACCATAAACTGGGTGTGGCTTATAAGCATCAAACATTTCTTGAAATTCTGGAGGCTGCAAGTCAAAGACCAAGGTGCTGGCAGATTTGGTGTCTGGTGAGGACCTGTTTTCTGGTTCAGAGAGGGTGCCTCCTTGCTGTGTCCTCATATGATAGAAGGGACAAGGCAGCTCTCTGGAGTCTCTTTTATAAGGGCACTAATCCCATTCATGATGGCAGAGCCCTCATGACCTAATCAACTTCCAAAGGCCCCACCTCCAAATACATTGATGATTAGGTTTCAACATATGCATTTGGGGGGAGGAGGACACAAACAATCAGACCATAGCAGGCATTTTTGGCCCTTCTATATGAATTTTAAGATAAACTAATCATGTTCCACCAAAGACCCTGTTGCAGATTTTAAAAACTGAAAAAATTGAAATTGCATTGAATTTATAGATTAATTTAGGGAGAATTGTCATCTTTATGATAGCGAGTCTTCCTGTCTATGAACATCATACACAGTATTACATAGAACATTAATTCGGATTTACTTCTTTTAATAAAATTTTAATAATTTCTTTATAAAAGTCTCACATCTTTTTGTAGACTTATTGCTAGGATATATACTCATATATGTATATATACATGTATATATATAGGATATATACTTGTATACATATACTAGTATAGTAAAAGTTGTATTTAAAAATTACATTCTCATATGTTTAAATCCACAAATTCATAATGATACTTAAAAAATAACTAGGTCACTGAAGGAAGATGCTGGGGAATCAACTCATCATTATAAAAATTGGCAAATAAAGGAAAAGAATTAAGCATTTATCCTGCCTTCCTATATAAATTGTTCCACTGGATAACTAAATAGTAGATGAAAAAAAGTTTCTCTTTGCAGGAATTTCCCAACTAATGATGAAGAAGAAATGATAGAATGTCATTATTACTGTTTTGCGACCTCTAATGAATTAATGGATCTGTAGCTGCTGGCATCGCAGAGACAAACATTATGTCTCCTGATAGAGGAACACAATGCCCTCCACGAAGTGGTCTTGCCCAAAGGAAAAACCAAACCTGAATCTGATCAGTTTTCTAGATCCAAGTACTAACTTACAGGACATACAACAGACAGAAAAACATGTTAAACTACACCATGAAGATACAATCAGCAAAATCTAGATTGTGGGAAATTCAACAGGACAAGTTACCTAATTTCCCAAGAATAAACTAAAAGAGGGGAAAATGGGAAGGAATCTACAAGTTAAATGATACTTAAGGTCTTATCAGCCAATTGCAAACAAACTTCGAAACAAGTATAATAATCATTAGACAATTAGAACTCAAAAAACAGATTGAATATTCAATTATATTAAAGAATTCTTTTAATTTTTAGGTGTAATAGTGGCATTATGGTTATGTCAAAAGAGTCTTTTTTTATTGTTTATTGATACATACTCAAGTACATATGGATAAAATGATATGTCTGGAATTTGTTTCAAAATAATATGGAAGAAAGGAAGGAGTTTGGAATATTGGTGAACAATATTGGCCAAGAGATGGGTACGTGGGATTCATTGCACTGTTCTGCCCACCTTTGTGTATGCTTGGGGTTTTCCATAATGATAATAATAATAATAATTATTATTTTTTCAAAGATGACCGGTAAGGGGATCTTAACCCTTGACTTGGTGTTGTCAGCACCACGCTCACCCAGTGAGCTAACTGGCCATCCCTATATGGGATCTGAACCTGTGGCCTTGGTGTTATCAGCACTGCACTCTCCCGAGTGAGCCACGGGCCGGCCCCCACAATAATTATTTTTAAATTCCATTTTTAATTGTGCTTTATGTTTTGAAATGCTATTTTTTCCACAATTGATGTTTGTGTATTGATCCATATTTAGTAGTATTGCTGAATTCTTTTAATTGTTTATCTTTTAATAGCTTGTCTATAGAGTCCCTTGGATTTTCCATGTAAATAATAATTTTGTCTGGGAATAATGACAGTGTCACTTCCTCCTTTCTATCCTTTCACCTTTTCCTTCTTTTGTTATCCTTAGTACAATCTTGAATAGAAAAGAATGCTTCTAAAGTTCTACCATTAAAGTGTGATGTTTACTATAGGTTATTTGCAGATACTCGTTATCAAAACCAGGAAGCCCTCTTTTGTTCCTAGTTTGACAATTCTAAATCATTGATAGGTGAATCTTATAATTTTTTTTCCTTTTGCATCTTTTGAGCCCTAAGGCTTTCTTTCCCCCTTTAACCTCTTGATGTAAATTACATACACAGGTTTCTAAATGTTAGACCATCTTTGAATTCCTGTGATTAAACAAATTCAGTCATAGTGTATTGCTATTATTTTTTTTAAAAAAGCTTAAAGGGCTAGCTGGTTAGCTCACTTGGAAAAGTGTAGTATTAATAACGCCAAGGCCAAGGGTTCAGATCCCTGAACTAGCCAGTTGCCAAAAAAAAAGCTTAAAGATTTGATTGGCTAACATTTTATTTAGGAGTTTTACATCTTTGATCATAAGCGAGATTAGTTTATAATTTTCCTTTTTATGTTTTACTTGTCTCTAGTTTTAGCTGCTTTTGGTTTTGATGAATTTAGGTCCCATGTTAGAAATGAGCTTTCTTTCCTGGAAGGTGAAGAGAATTTTCATTATCAAGAAGCAACAGCTGGCTGAGCCCGTGGGGCACTCAGGAGAGTGCGGCGCTGCGAGCGCAGCAGCGCTCCTGCCCTGGGTTCGGATCCTATATGGGGATGACCGGTGCGCTCACAGCGCTCACTGGCTGAGTGCGGTGTGGCCGGTCTCAAAAAAAAAAAAAAGAAAAAGAAAAAGAAGGACAAAAACAAAACAACAACAAAAAAGAAGCAACAGCTGTGTTCTGGGACTCTGGGGATTTCTTGAGGTTTCCATGCCGGTCTGAGTGGGAGTAAGCAAGAAACATTCTTAAGGATGCACCATTTCACACTTCCTCCTCCTCTACTACGAAGAACTTTGCAATACTTTCCAGAAAAAAAGTAAAGCAGTACTGGAGTATTTTGGTCATCCAGGTGCTGAGAACTAGCAACTAGTGGAATATTCGGAACCCAGCAGCGTGGGCTGCAATAGCAGGGCCTGGCAGTGTGCAGGCCTCACGCGGAGCAGCGTGGGAAGCAAGGAGCCCGGATCCCCAGCATTACGCTGCACCTTGCATGGTTTTGCCTCCCAGGCTGTAGATTCTGGTGAGTGGCACATACTTCTGGTCTCGCTATTTTTCCCACAGCTTTCAGAACATTTTTCCAGCACTGGCTACTCCTCATTTCTTTGCACAGGTGGGGCAATCATTATACCTGCTCCTTCTGGAGCTGTTTATTCCTGGAGCCAGGAACTGCCCCTGAGGAAACGAAACTAAACTGAGCTGAACTAAACTAGATACCCACAAACACTGGGCAGAAACTCCAGTTTACCTCATTGGTTTTAATAATTAGCTGTGACTGCATAATTCTCTTGACTTGTAGACCTAAGGTTCCTTCATCCACAATATAAAATAACTTAGAAATTCTAAATAACCTCCGAGATTCATGCTGGCTCAAAAAAATGCCACTATAATTTTGTGGCGTTTCCCTGACTTTGTAGCTATTTCTTAATCAGAAACACATGGATGGCATTAGAACTCTTGAAAAGCCTTGGAGTCAGAGAAACCTGGGTCCATATCTTAGTTCCTCCACTTCTTGGCTGTGTGACCTTGAGCAAGTCACCTAACCTCTCTGAGCTTTATTATCCTCATCTGTGAAGTAGAGATAATGAATGCACTTTACCTCATAAGGTTATAGTGGGGATAAAATGAGATAAACATACATAAGGCACCTAGCATAGTGTCTTGCTTCATAGTAAGTGCCCCAAATTACTTCCCTTTCTCTACCGCTCAAGGGACTGTGTGGAAAAATAGCCCAAAGAAAGCCTGTATAAATTTAAAAGTCTAAATTGTTTGGGTGGCACTCCCGGGGTCTGCCTGCCTCCCACCTTCTCCCCAGGGTCCGGGGCTGCCTACTTTTCAGATTTTTAGACCTTCTAGCTCTGAGAGTCTCCACCTAGGAATGGAATCCACAGGAGGTCCCGGCTGTAGAGACATCACAAGCTACCGCAGAGAGGAAAAGGCAAGACTAAAAGATGCCGCACACCTGGAGAACCGACCCTTGGGGACAGACTCGCCTGGGGTCTCGAGCTCGCCGGCAAGGAGCTCCTTTTGTAAGGACGGGGACACCCTCGCTGAGCACAGAGGCGCTAGGCAGGAGCGGGGACCGGGAGCGGGAGCGGCGCTACTGAAGTCACACGTGCGGCCGGGTCGGGAGAGGAGCTGCGTTCCCGCGCGCCCCGCCGCTGCCACCCTGCCAATGCCGAGGAGGCAGGTGCTGCGACTGCTGGGCCGTTTTGTCTTCCCCTCCCCCGACTGGCCTCACTTATTTTTTTTTTCCTCAAACAACTTTTCTTTTTTTCCTCCTTTAAAAAACTTGCCCGAAGAACGTCGCATTCAGATTTCTCGTGTGTGTATGTGTGTGTGTGTGTGTGTGTGTGTGTGTGTGTAGAATTTCTTTAAATCTGTATTTGGCCTTGACCTTTCTATCTTCTCCGGGCTGCCTAAGAGCACTCCAGGATCGGCAGACTCTCTTTTGGATAACTGTTTACAAGAAGAGTTAATCTCTGCAGATAGAGTCCGGGGAATTGTCAGACCTGGTGCCCCACCGTTGCCCAGCTCTGTGACCAAGGACATGTTACTTAACCTTTCTGTGCCTCAGTTTTCTCATCTGAGAAATGGGGCTAACAAGAGCTCCTTCACAGAATTGTAATAAAAGTTAAAGGAGACACTTTATAGAAAATGTTTAGCTTGGTGCCTGGCACGCAGTATGTCCCTGTCTTGATGCCTTCATTGCAAGTGGGTGAATGCACTCTGGGTTCAGTAAACTCCTTCCTTCATGTCAGACATCACCTCCTACAGGAAGCCCACCCTGAGTTCTCTCCATCCCTCCCAGCCCAAGCTGAATCAGTTGCCCTTTCTGTGTTCTCTCGGAATCAGCTACCCTGTGACCACGCTGCGTTGGAACTCTGCACACATATCTGTATCCTCCACTGAAGCAGGAGCTGCAGTGAAAAGTATGTCTTAACCTACCATAGATGCTGTGTAACGTAGTAGGTGATCAGCAAATGTTTTCTGAGTGAATAATGGAACCTCCCATTCATGTAGTCAATGGTTAAAGAGTTGGGAAGGCCTGAACCTGGTGGCCGAACCATAGAGTTATCTCAGGGTTAACACTGAGGATTTGACTTCTCCCCTTAACAGAAAAAATTCCAAGGTTGTTGAATCACAGAAAATAAGAAACAGAACTGGAAGGTCAATTTTGTTACTTTTTGATGAAGGAGTGGACACCTAGAAGGGCCAAGGGTTTACAGAGGCCTCATGTCGGTGCAGGAGGGTCCTGGCAAGGCAGGGCTCTCATTCTTGACCTGGTTGGCTCTCACTCACTGGTTGCTGCCCCCCCAGCCAGGGCTCACATGTGGCACAGGGATTGCCACTCTTCTCCCAAGCTGTCTTGGTCATGGCCCACACAAGGATGGCTGGGTGGTAGTAGAGATTTTTGTGGGAGACAGTGAAGATGGTGGGCTGAGCTTTCCTAGGAGCAATAGTGGAAGTAGCTCAGGAAGGAGGCCCAGCCCCAGGCTTGGCTCAGCAGCTTATCACTGTGTGCGCTTGGGCGAGTCAGATGCATGGAGCATGAGGAATGGACAGGGCACTAAAGATTATCCAACCCAACCTCCTTGATTTCTGGAAAAGTAAATCAAGGCCTGGAGAAGTACCATGCCCTGTCCTAGACATGGAATTAATCAAAGGCAGAGCTGTAAGTGAACCCATGTCTTTTGAATCTGAAACACAGTTTCCTCAATGAGTCTATTTTAGTGTTTCTCGAATATCAAAGGGCATATATATAACACCTGAGGATCTTGTTAAAACAAAGGCAGGTCTAGGGTGAGACCCCAGATCTTGCATTTCTAACAAGCTCCTGGGTTCTAGCTAGAATGGGTCTAGTTAGGTGGTTCTCAAAAACACCACTGATCTAGACCTTCCAGCTGTACTGTGATGTAACTTCTTAGCACACTAGCCACGAATTAGACCAGTCTTGTCAGGTTAATGAGGGCGTGGTGGCTGCTGGGCCATTCACCTAGAAGTGAATGGGGCTGGGACCTAGCATCTTCCTTCCCTGTCAGCGTCAGCCATCCTCTGCCCTGCTGGCTGCTTCTGGGTCTATGGTGGAGATGCAGGGCCTGGCTGGTGGCTGTGGATTCTGTGAGTGCACCCCAGTTGGAGGGCTGTGACCTTCCCAAGAAGGCACTGTTTACTCACAGGGAGGATATATTATGCCCAAAGTTGAAGTCTACTGTAAGTTCTTGAGGGTAGGAAATATGGTTTTGTCATCTTTGAACCCCTGAATCCTCAGCATATTCATTCATTCATTCATTCATTCACTTATGGAACATTTAATAGGCCCGAATGAGGCACAATCCTTTCCTTCAAGAAGCACATGTAACACATGGGGCTCTAAGTGGTACTTAGTGGCCATCCTATAAGCACGTGTGAAATTGAATAGACTTCAGGGCTCCAAAGGGAAGTGGAAGCATCATCAAGTGATAGAAAGTGCAATGAAAAGCAGACAGTGTTGGCTGCTTCCTAAGGGGCTTATTTTCAAAGAAGAGAGCCTGGCTCCCTAGCCAGCTCCCATTAGGGTCAACGGAAATTATACCACCGGAAGCCTCACAGAAGTCTTTGTACTTTTTAAAGTTCTCAGGCAAATTCATGAGAGCATTATATATACTTTTCTCTCCCTTTGACACCACAAAGCACAATGGAGGAAGTAGGGATACCCTAGCGCCTCTTCTCAGGCAATCCACAGAGTGGGCAGATAAAGCATGCACAGGGTTTGTGGCTAAGAGAAAAGGCACACTGAGCTTAAGGAGCTGCCATGACAGATAAATGTGACTGGGTCCAAGAGGTAGGAAAGTGGTAGCTTGTGTAAGACAGATACATCTGCTCACGTGTGGCAGAGACTGCTAACTGCCCCCCAACATCATTTCCCCTTCTGCCTTTGGGGAACAGAGCCCCCTCAAGTTCTAGTTTGATACATGGACACCCAGTAGGAGCCTTTTTTCCTGGCCTCCCTTGTGGCTAGGTGGGCCAATGGGATGCGAGCAGAGGGGGACAGATGCAATTCTGAATGGTGCCCTTAAGAGGCAGCTGTGGGCGCAACACTGACTCCTTTTCTCCTGTTGAGCCAGCACTGACCCTGCAGACAGGGTGATATAGTAAAGGGGATGGCAGAGAGATAATAAGAGAGCAGAAGCTTGGGTCCCCAACAGCCCCATGGAGTGGAGTTGTCCTCACCTCCCTGCCTTGCCAGCTAGGACTTTTCTGTGAGTGCGAAATAAACCTGCCATCTTGTTCAAAGTCCCCTTTACTTTGGCCTTTGTTAGGACAGTTGTACCCAAATCCTAACTATTACACATCCATCTCTTGGATAAAGCAATAAGGCTCCGAGCCTTCTTTTTCTGATAGACTGAAAGTGGCTCATTGGTTTCTGAGGGTTTCCACAGGTCTGCCTTTCATTTTTCTCCCCATTGTCTCAGACTGTTCCTTAGGGACCCCCTGTGCCTTATGCATGGCTCCCCAAATCTCTCACTCTTCCTAAGAATATCTTAAAGCAATTCTGTCATGTTCCAAGGGGTTATGTTACAGTAACTTCACCAAATGCAAAAGGTGGCAAGGCTGCCTCTTTCATCTGGGGTCTGCTGCAAAAGATGGATTTCAGCAGAGGACTAAATGAGTCTCCCGCGAGCAAGCCCCCCTGCCACCAAGACTGATTGGGAAAGTAAAGAAATCATCGTGTTATCACCTTAGAACTAGGCTTTCCTGACAAAGTACAAATTATGGTTACTAAAATTAAGGTTTTAAAAAAATAGACTAATAGCTAATCCTTCTTGAGCACTCTGTGACAGGTACTTTTCAAAGCACATTACATATATTAACTCTTTTATGTCACAACCACCCCTTGAGAGAAGGACTATTAATATCGCCATTTTACAGATGAAGAGAAAAAGATGCTCAGAGAAGTTCTGTAACTTGGCCACGCAGCTAGTAAGAGTGGAGTTGGGATGTGAACCCAGGGAATCAGACTCTATAATCAGTGCTCCTGATCACAGTGATGCTGCCTAAAAAGTGCCTGCCCACCAATTCCTCCCCCTGACTATTTATTAAAAATATTAAAAATATTTAAAAATTAAAATATTTAAAATATTTAAAATAATTAAAATAAAATATTAAAAAATATTTATTTTTAAAAAATAAATTTTGTTGTGTATATTGAAGGTATACAACATGATGTTATGGGATACATACAGGTAATGAAAAGTGAAGCTACAGTGGAGCAAATTAACATATCCATCACCTCACATAGTTACCCATTTCACCTATTATTTTTAAAAGAAAGATTAAATTGAGTTGCTGCCAAATTCAGATAAATAAATACAAGAAGCAAGGCCTAGGAAAAGGGTTTCAAAGTGCAGTCCCTGGAGTACTACCAGCATCAAAATCACTCAGGAACTCACTAAAAATGCAAATTGTCAGGCCTCAGCCCAGATCTAGTGAATCAGAAACTCTGGGGGTGAGGCTCAGAAATCTTTACTTTAATAAGCCTTCCAGGTGATTCTCATGCACATTGAAGTTTGAGAACCATTGGCCTGGGAAATAAATAAGAATTAAAATAAAAATTGAAATTTTATTCTTTCCTTGGATTTCGAGGGTATAATAGAGGGGAGAAAAGGAAAGGTTTGTATTTAAAACAAGAGCAATTTCCTCAGCCGCCTTTGGTTTGGAGGTTGCCGAGTTGACCTGTCTTGTGAAAACTCGCATGCTGTGTTCTCACCAAGTCCAAGACTCACTGGAGGTGGCACTGGATCACTGCTTATAATTAACCATGCAGATCACTACTTAATTTAGAGGAAGGAAAAAATCCTGACAATTAGTCTTAAGACCTCGGGGGGGGGAAAAATTGATCCTAAAATAGTTAAAAAAAAATTCCTTGGCACTCGCTCCTTTTTTTCCTTCAAAGATTTGAAATCCTTTTAAACATTAGCATTTTTCATTCAGAACAGGCAAATGCCTTCTTTTACTTTCTGCAGTGATATTTCATTGCATTAAAGACTGTCTGAATAAGTTTTATGGAACTCAGCTGGAGCCTGCCTTTCTGTCATGAGATAGGAAATCTGTTTTGACTGACTTGGTCATTGCTTGGATTTGGCCACGTTCTGTGCTGCCTAAAACCTCCATTGCCCTTGGCCAAGACCTTGTAGGCTTGTCAGTGTTCACATTTTGCATATGTGATTTACAATGTTAGAAGATCTGAAGACTGGAACGGTTTCCCTGGCTAGTGTCACTCAGCTTTAAAAACTGAGATGGCAGGAGCCTCATGTTAGCGGAAATCCTGCTTAAAAGCTTGACCAAACTCAGGG
Source organism: Galeopterus variegatus (assembly GCF_000696425.1). Taxonomy (NCBI): domain Eukaryota; kingdom Metazoa; phylum Chordata; class Mammalia; order Dermoptera; family Cynocephalidae; genus Galeopterus; species Galeopterus variegatus. The sequence continues at coordinate 445,621 of NW_007727203.1, forward strand.
GTCAGGCTACCATAATATATTATTGTCTGATATCCAGAAACAGTGATTTTTGTCTGATATCCAGAAACAGTATAAAAATTAATTATTTTTGACTAATTTTACTTTTTTAAAAGTAAAATTAGTATAAAAATTAATTATTTTTGACTAGCATGGAAAGAAATGGTAAAAGATGTAAACAGAAAAAAAAAATCAAGTTTAGGGTAAAGTCCAAAATCCGTGACTTTACCCATTTATCTTATATGCTCTATATGGTCTCCCTCATAGGGATCCAGAGGAGATAGGAAAAGTCATAGTCATTTCACAGATTGGTAAACAGTGACCATGAGAGGGTAGATATTTATTCATTGTGATATCCAAGTCTAGATTATTATTCATTACAGGGCTACTTTATGTGAATTACTTCATTTGTTCCTCATGCAGCCTCATGTTTTCAGCCTCTTTTGACAGACAAGGACACTGAGGCACAGAGAAATTAAGGCTGAGGTAGTTCAACTCCAGAGCCCATACTGTCAGTTCAGCAGCTCAGACCTGCAGCTGCTAGCCTGTATAGAGCAGCTTTGTATGAATTAGAAAGAGGCAACCCAGTGGAAGGGCCAAGTAGGAAAAGGAGTCCCCTGTGGGAAGACATGGCCCAGTGCTGGGGTGTGTGGCTTGGGCACCAGAGTACAGGCTGGATTTCAGCCCCCACATGCTCCCTCTGTTGGATGCCTTTGTACAGTGAACAAGCACAATCCTGTCTGGCCCTGCATTCACTCCTTGAGAATGCAAGAGTCTCACACATCTGTTCTCACCTCTGCGAGCCACAACAAGGATACAGAACAGCTCTGCTAGCTGGGCCTAGCCAATGGCAGCATCATGCAGCATGCCCAGGAGCCCCCAGGAAAGAACTTAGAGTCTAGTTCAGGGCCTGGGGATATGAACTATGCTGAAAAGCCCAGTGGTTCGGGGCCCAGTATTTCCTAAAACTATCACCATCATTGTCATCATCATCATCATCATCATCATCATCATCAAATGCAGTGTCATTTTTGGAGGAAGCCACAATCAAGCGGCTCTGGCCACCCAGAGCCGTGGGTGACAGGGGCTTGGGTCTCTAAAAATGATGGTCCCCCCTCTGTTAGAATATCATCATTCCTTTAAGCAGGAAATCTCAGCACCCCCATCTGCATATCCAAGCCCCCCATGAAAGTAGGTAGAACAGAGAGGTGGAGGTGCCTGTGGAGCCTTTTTGTAATGCCCCCAAAGTCTCTACTCTCTTACATCAATCTGCACCTGTGGCAGGAAAGAAATCTTTCAATAAGTCCAAGGACATAATGTGTTATTATCATCTGGCTTGTGATGCACTAAGAACTCATCAAAGTCTGAACTCAGCACTTTGGTCTGTGTTCTGACTTCCATCCTATGACCTGAGAGGAAATGGAAGGGTCGTTCCCTATTAACATCTTTTAACAGCACAAAGTTCATCCAACAATTTTAGTTATAAGATTATAAAGCCCAACCCAGCTGTCTCTACCTTGGCTGTCTTGATTTCCTCTGAGGGGTGGCCCTGGTTCTTCAAGACAGTCCAGTTCGTCTCCATTTTCCTATTGGGTTAACACACATCAAAGAATACATAAGACAAAATAAATGCAAACAATTCTGTGGTCCCTGACCTTTGGTAAAATGGAATCCAGTTTTCTTAGTTGTTTCTTCTACTACTACTAGTGCTAGCAGCCTTAAAGAGCCAGGCAGGCTTAGAGCAGCATTGAGCACTGTTAGATTGTTAGTTGTACTTGTTTCGATGGGTCTTGTACCATTCATCTGTGCTATGCTCAATGTCCAGCATATGCGGGAGTTTATTGGGGGAGGGGGAGAAGAAAGACTAACGGGCAGAAGGAAGCAGGGCACTTCAAGGGGTCTGATGGAGGACTGGTATAACTAGAGATGTGGGCAGGGTGGGCAGGAGTCAGATCCCCAAGGACTTGAAGTCAGGTTAAGGACTTTGGTCTTTATCTTGAGAACAAATGGGAGGCATTGAGGATTTAAAGCAAATGAGCCAAAGGGTCAGACTGGCCTTTTGTGGAGTTCCCAGGATTACCACGGATTTGGTGTCTTATCATTTTTGATCCCCTCTTCCTCTTTCCCTGAGTCACACAAGCTGCTTGCAATCACACCACCCAGAAATCTCTATAACAGTGGTTCTCAAACCCTGGCTGAGTGTTAGAATTATTTGAGGAGTTTAAAAAAATATGACTCCCAGGACCTGACCCCAAACAATAAAATCAGACTCTTTGGAGCTGGGGCATTTTTAAGGCTTCTCGGGAGATTCCACTACGCAGCCAGGATTGAAAATCACTGATCCTCCCTGCAAGAGCTCTTTAGTATCAAAGTAACATGGCAGGTAGGGTCGGTGACCCAAGGAAAGCCCTGTGTGTCTGATGAGAACAGGCCTACGCCTTTGTCACCTGGATCCCTGCCCAATTCCCAGTTCATTTCAGCGATGGAGCTGGAATCTGATGTGGAGGGCCGTGCAAGTCTGTCCTGGTTTACTCTCACCCTTTAGTGACAATCAGTTTTCTACTTTGTTATCAAATACCCAGCCTGCTTTGGGAAGAGACTATTAATTATCTGCTAATTTGGCACTCTCTCTAACTCCTTCTGAGTTTTCTCACTTGGCTTTTCATCCTGTGTGTTTCTTACTTGTTAGCTTAGTGTTTGTAGCTGATGAGACTTGCTGACATAAAAAAGCTAAAGCAGGTAAATAATTTTCCTTCTTTTGGGTTTCTCATTTTGGAGACAAAGCAGATTTGGCCTCGTAGAGTAAAACAAATCATTCCTGAATAAGTTGAAAGGTTTTAAAAAAATACTGCAGGAAAAACCTACCTCCGTCATAGTAAATTGCTAAGTCAAGAAAGACAAGAAAAGAGATACATTTTTTAAAATCCCTGTTTATAAAGCCTTTTAATCTATCAGGAAATTGGATTAAAAGGGAGAAACAAGCTTCTTTCTTTGGAAGAATTTCAAAGCCAAGAAGGATAAACCTTCAGTCTCAGCAACATGCAGCTATGAATCGTCAGGGGCAAGGAATATTATTCTTATTTCGCAGATGGGGAGATGGGAACAAATAGAGACAGAGATTTAGAAAGAAACTTTAGGTGAGTCCTTGTTAGAAAAACAAGTAGTCTTAATTCGAAATTCTGACCATCAATTGCATGTTGCTTAGAAAAGTGTCAAAAAAGTTATCTTTTTTTTTTTTCCTTTTTGTCTTTTTTCGTGACCGGTAATGGGATCGCAACCCTCAGTGTCGCGCCCGCACCGCACTCAACCAGTGAGCGGACCGGTCTGTATATGGGATCCGAACCCTTGGTGGGAGCGCCGCCGTGCTCCCAAGCGCCACACTCTACCAAGTGCGCCACCGGGCCGGCCCCTCATTTTTTAGATATATGAATACACATGTGAAATAACTTATACATAAGATCATTCATTCATTTTGAAAGATTGGAAGCAACCTAAATATCCCATCAATTGGGGATGAATCAAATGAATTACGGTAATTTATACAGTGTAATACTATGCAGCCATTAAAAAGAACAAGGTATCTATGAATCAACATAAAAAGAACTCTAAGACACATTAAGTAAAAAAAAAAAGACTCTGAATGCATAATATACTAAAATTTACATGAAACATCTATCTGTGTATTTATCTATCTTTATTTGTTTATCTACGAATTATACATCTTAGGAAGGGCACACAGGAAACTAGCAACGGAGGTTGTCTGAGGGAAGGGAATTGAGCACCTGGGAGACAAACTATTTTATATTTAAATTTTTTATTTTTTATTTTTTTTGTCTTTTGTCTTTTTTCCGTGTCCGGCAACGGATCGCAACCCTCAGTGTTGCCCCCGTACCGGACCAGGGACCGGCAACGGGATTGCAAACCTCGGCGTTGCTCCCGCGCCTCGCTCAGCCAGTGAGCGGGAGCCGGTCCGTATGTGGGATCCGAACCCTCGGGCGGGAGCGCCACCGCGCTTCCCAAGCGGCGCACTATCCAGTGCGCCACCGGGCCGGCCCCTATTTAAATTTTTTAAAAAACATTCTAAATATATTTCAGATTCAAAATTTGAATTAAAAATCTAAATAAAATGCTATCTGTCACTTTTTGTTTTCTTTTTGGCAGCTGGCTGGTATGGGGATCCAAACCCTTGACCTTGGTATTATCAACACCGCTCTCTAACCAACTGTGCTAACTGGCCAGCCCAGTCACTTTTAGTTGAGTTACAAATGCAGTGACTAAACTGAGGGATTGAAACACTTGGTGAGCAAGGAAAACAAACTGAGGGACTGAAAATTCATCTCCCAGCTCTGTTATTCTGGCCAAGTCATTTGCTTTTCCTCTGTTCATTCATCTAATGAACATTTATTGAGTGTCTGCTATGTGCCAGTACCGTGGTGGGCACTGGGGCACAAAGGTGAAAGATCTATTTGTAGGAAGCTCACTCACTGCCTTGTGAGGAAATGGCAGGTCAGTTTGCAAGGCGGTGTAGTAAATGTTACGGCAGACTATGACAGGTTTCTGCAGGACCTCATGGGAGGTGAAGCTAAATTAGGCTGGGAAGGTTTGTTTACTAGTGGACATAGTGCTAAGTCTTGCAGGGAAGGGAAGGTAGGACAATTCCAGGCAGAGGAATCAGCATGTGCTGGTTAGGAGGTATTTGGGGTGGCTGCCATGTGTAGACAGTGTTAATTAGACATGGGCCAGATCTTGCATGTTGCAGTCTGGAGTTTAAAAAAAATTGCATTTGTTATATTTTTCTATTTGTAAAAGAAATACATCTTTGATGATGGGAATTTAATCAGAAGGCCAATGGGGACATGTAATGAATTTCAAGCAAACCAGTGATGTGACTGGGCTGTATTTAGAAAGAGCCCTGGCAGCAATGTGGTATTTTATAGGACTGGGGGCGGGAGGAGTAACAAACACTTTGTAAACACAAACTGCAACACTGAAGCCAGCAATGAGAGAAAGTTTCCTCCGTGGCTGGGATGCAGGTCCTGGGGTCAGACTGCATGCACTGAAGTCCTAACTCCTACACTAAATATCTTACAGACCATGGGAGTCACTGAACCCCTGAGCCTCCGTTTCTTAAACTGTTAACTGACAGGCACTGGACAAGTGATCTTAAGTTCTCATCTGTCCTTGGAAAACCTGCCAGCCATCCTGTTCTCCACCCTTATGCACAACACCCCATCTGAGCATGGTACTTCCAGGTCCTTGGCAGGCTTTCTCCGAGAACTGCTGGGAGGACAGAGGAGCATGGGATACAGGAGTCGGAAGTGGGTTCCCAGTCGGCCTCAAGCTAGCTACATGACTTATCCTTGAACCTTAGCTTCTCTATCTGTGAAATGGGAGCAATAATCCATATTGGACAGAGTTTTTAAAAGCTTAACCAGGAAAATACATTTGGAAATTCTGTGTAACATCCCATGTGATGCACAAATATAAATTACTCATTTCAATGCTTTCTTCATAATGGAAGAACATCATCTCATTTGAAAGTTTCAACTTCAAGGTAGTACAAATTTTCTTGTGTATTAAAAAGAGCCCACATTTTTTCTTTAATAAACTGGCTTAGGAAAATCATAAGGTACCTTGTATTATTAAGATTAAAATATATTATCAAATCTCTCCTCCAAAGCCAGAACAAATAATTAAATTCTTCCCCAGAACAGAACAGACATATCTCATCAATATCAAGCATTGTGGGTTTTGTGGCTTTGAATCCTAGCTCCCTCTGCTGCCAGCCATGTCACTGGTGTTTCAGAGCCTCAGTTTCCCCATCTGCACATTTACCAGGAAGGGAGGTGGGAAGATTAAGGTTTAATATGTGAGGAGCCTGGCCCTTAGCAGGGATCAATGAGTGTTTGTTCCTTTCTCCCTTATGAACCGAGTCCTTTATAAATGTGAACACTCTTTGAAAACTGTCATTTCATGTAATTCTCACCTTACTGTTGAGAGGCAGGTATGAAGTTCCCACTATTATTACCTCCACATATTAAAGAGAAAACGGAGTCCCTGAAGTATTACAAGGTCACTCAGAGTCAGAGAAGACCCAGGGCTTCCCAACTACTGGTTTGACAACTTAATATTGATAATATTCCACTTAATCCTGGACTTCTTTCTTTTGGAAATGTAACAGACTCAGTGTTCTCAATGTTTTTCCTGGCAATATTATTCAAGTGTTCTGGAATCACTGAATCTTGAAACCAGCTTGTGATCCCTCTACAACTTTCCTGCTAAGTGGTCAGCAAAGGACGTTTAAATGGCTCTAGGGACCAGAACTTATCTCTTGAGGTGGCCGGCTCAATTTTTGGACAACATTTTAGGCCACACATTATTTCCCTGTTGCTTCCATTCATTGAAATCCATGCCATTCCTCCCCCATGTGACCACAGAATTCAGTGGCAGTGGCAGTCACTTTGCTTGTTGGATGTGCCCACACCAGGAAGGGGCTGCTCTAACTCCAGGCACAGCTGGCCAAGTTCAGGCAGTTTCCTCTGCCTTGCATTTGAGGTCACCAGCTGTCTGTGCAATGGCTGTGAGGTAGAAGCTTATTTCTCACTTCCCATCTTCTGGGTATAACAGATATACCCCTGGATGTCAATGTGAAGTGTAAGTATATTCAATTCTGTTTCTAGCATTAATAGGCATTATTGCTATTTTACCCCCACTATCATGAGTTAACCTTGATAACTAACTAAAGTTCCTGAAAAAAACTCTATTCTGATTCATTCATCAATTACCATTTCTTTTTGAAAAACAGAATAGATTTTTTTAAAAAAACATGGTTCAATTATTAAGTGAACCCAGATGTACTCTGGATCAATCACGTTTCCCCACATCTATGCCTGTTTTAAACAGATTATCCTGTAAAATGGGTTGTTAGCCCAGCACTGTTAGTGTTGTCTTCAGTGTTGTAAAGAGGTTCTTAAATTTGAGTAAGATTCTAATGCATCTTTCTCATAGCAGCCTGAGCCTGCCTTCACTACAACACTGTGCTGTTATTATCTTGGAAGGTCAAGGATGGAGATGATTCATCTCTTTGTTCTCAGTGCCTAGCACAGTGTCTGACACACAGAGGATGCTCAATAAACTGTATGTTGGCTGAAGGGAACCGAACAATCACTGGGAGAGAAAGCTTTATATTGACTCCACAGAACTCAGGTGGGAGTGAAGGGAAGGGCAAAGTAGTGTCAGAAAATATTGCAGCTGCTTGAATGCATGCTCAAGGATGGATTTTTCTAGGAGGAGTGCTGGATGCTTGGCTAACATGATAGGCAGTGCTTTTGAGTGGATAGGGCTCAGTTGGGGTCTGCAGTGAAGCTTTGTAGCAGATAGTTGAGAGCATGGGCTCTGGAGCTAGAGATAAAGACAAGATAAGGAGATAAAGACAGACAGGGAGCTCTGCCCCCACACCGGGCACCATTTGATTGGACGAGTGAGCTCCCACCAGCTAAGGTTCCAAACAACAGAGACTACCAGGGCTCAAACAATGACCAAACGACACGAATCCAGCCGGGAGGACTTACACCCCTGGGAATGTACCTGTCAGTGCTCTTGAGCCACTCTCTCTCACTTGAGCCCACTCCACCCACTCCGGAGTGTTTTCTCTCTTTGTTAACTCACTTTGCTAAATAAAACTGTCCTTTGCTTTTCACCTCTGGCGTGTCTCATCCAGTTCTTTGAGACGCCAAGAGCCTGAATTTAGCCAGCAGAACTCCTTGATTTCCTTTAACAGTACTGTGCCAAAATTGTGCAACATAAAGTGTAATAAAGAAACACTGTGGATAGTAAATATCCAAAAAATTATTCCCCACTTTAAAAACCACAGTTTTTAGATGCTCAATAAATATATGCTTATCTCATTTCCGTAGCAATCATCACTTTTTTAACATACTATACACTCTGCTTATTTGTTATGTTTATTGTCTGTCACCTGCACTAGCCTGGAGCACAGCAGAAATCTTGGTTTGTCCTGTTTACTGATGTATCCTAGATGCCCAGAAAGTGCCAGACACATAGCAGGTAGCAGGTGCTCAAATATTGGTTAAATGAATAAATAGTAATAATGAAAATGATATCTCATCCCAGGAAATACCAACCATAATTCCTCAAGCCCTAAGGGAAGAACTAAACTGTTGCTAAGAATAAAAGGAATAGTTTCACTAATATAAAAAATGAAGCATGGCAATATTTTTTTGAATACCTGTAGTAAATATCTTTTGTTTTGCTGCCCAGAATCATTCTCCCTTCTTGTACTTTTAAGCACCCCATTTTTCTTTGTCAGTCTCTGTGGCTCCAGGCTGGGCCAATGGCATTTCATTTGGACATGGGCATGTGACGCAAGTTGGTTCACATTCAGTTCTGGAATGACCCAGGAAAGATAAGCTGATGGCCAGCTTGCCACTACTGGGGAAGAGGCTATCTAAGAAGAAGCCCAAGAAAGCAGAACCCAGCAAGGGAGAGGCAGATTTTGGGCAAATGCATGACTCTTAATCAAAGTTCCCCCTTGCAGAACTGGGATTCCAGCAGCCCAGAGGTGTAACCTGAGGACTCTGGATTAGCTGAGGTTGGGAGGGTGGCCCTCATGACTTTCAAAGTTCCTGCCAGTCTATAGAACTATGAATTCTGCAAGCATTTGGTCTCTTCTCCCTTGTTTCTGCCTTTCTGAGTCACTTTTTTTTAGTAAGGGCCTGGGATGCTGTCCTCTAGGGTAGTATGAAGCATCTGAGATCCTTCCATGCCAAGCCTGGCTCTGTTCCCTGTCAGTTTCTTTGACTCCATGGGCATTTATTTCCAGTTCAGTAAGCTCTGAGGAGGACACAGAATGGGTGGGAAAGGGCCCTAAACCAGAGGACTGAGGGATGATAAAGGTGGGTTGATCCATGGAGCATTTGGTGAACCCTTCCATGTGCCAGGCGCTGTGTTGGATGCTGAGGCACTGCAGGATGGACAGACAGCACCAGCACCACAGGCACTCTTTATACCCTTAACTACTCGCTATAAAGCTGAGCCTGGAGATCAATGAACTCTCAGAGAGCAGAAAACAAGGCCAGACATCCAAAAGAGAATTTGCGTTGACTTCTAAATAGTTAACTCAAGAATTAGTCTTCTCCACACAAGGAATATAAACTCTACCAAGTTATAGTGGTAAAACGGTGACAATTATTTTAGTTACTGTCAAGATAAAATGAACTATATTTGCCTGTTTTATGAGGTGGTTCAAAGTTATCCTTTCTCCTCTCTGTTCCCTGTCCCCCACCACCCAAACCAGACACCCAACTGATTTGTCCCCGATGGCTGGCTGTGATTACTGTCCTAATTTGTTCATTCTTCATCTGCTACAAACTGCCTATTTTCTGTCCCTCTGATAAAGCAGGAGCTCTGAGGGACTTCTGAAGCTGTTTTTGTACCATGCAGAAGTGTATTAACTGGAATTCCTGTGTATGTGTCTATAAAACCCCTTGTCTTCTCAGTGTGAGATCACCTTCAGGAACGGCATCATGTCGATGTGCAGCTTGCGTGTGTAAAATTCTTTTCTGTTTGAACATATCGGCCCTTTATTTATACAACTTTGAGGCTCTCCTGTCTTCTGAGCTGCTGCCTCCAAGGACTGCTGGGCTCCCTGTGAAGAGAAGCAGAAAGCCCAACTTTCATAGGAATGATATACAGTGAGACAAGAGCTAGTCCAAATCCCCAAATATTTATAGGAAGCAATTTTTCATCATTGAGACACTAATAGTAACACTTATTTTTTACCATTGAAGATGCAGGGGACCCATATATATAGGAAATAACCCGAGACTGGTTATTAATTAATACCTGGGGAAGTGGAAAAAGGTGCCTTCCTAGATCCCAGGTTGTAGTTATTTAATTTAATCCCCACAACAGTCCGGAGGCAGGTATTGTTACTCCCATTTCACAGATGAGGAAACCAAGAGGCCCCAGGAGGTTAAGCAACCTGCCCAAAGCCATTGAGCTGGTATGTGGCAGAACTAAAATCACTACCTGCCCAAGACTCCTTTTTTAATGAGATCTTTTTGATTCTTCTATAGCTCCCATGAATGATTATCAAATCTGCCTTGTAGCAAATAAAGTTATAGCAAGCATCCAGTTTATTTCCAAGCTGAAGATGTCTTTGATGTGTTAGGAAGAGTGAGGTGAAAAAATGCAGAAGAGAGGGAAGAGTGGGCTGGGAGAGGAGTCTGGGAGGCCCCGGGGGCTCTCAAATCTCTTGGGCCTGCCCTCTCTGTCACCCCAACATGCCAACAGTGTCACATTTCAGAGCAGTACAGAGTCGGACCTAAAGTTGCCCTACAGCTCATGCCCACACTGCAACCTGGGCGATCTTTCCAAGATGCAAACTGACCACATCACTCCTCTGCTTAAAACCTTCAAAGGCCCTTGCTCTCAGGATGAAGGGCAACTGGCTTAAAAGGTTTACAAGGCCCTTCCTGCCTGGTCCTGGACTTCTCTCCTGCCTCATTCAGTCATTCACATATTTACTGGGTGCCATTTCTATGTCAGGCAGAACAGACACAGCAGTGTACGACACAGACGGGTCTCCATCCTCATGAGGACAGCACATCCATTCGACTGAGGGGAAGACAGTAAACAAGGAAGCGGAGCATAAGTTGGGTCTGAAGGTGATTCACAATATGGAGAAAAATAAAGCAGAGAGGGGGTGGAGGAGTTTCCGGGGAAGTGGAGGCTGCGATTTTAAGTAAGGGAGTCGAGGAAGGCCCCATAAGAAAGCGATGTTTGAGCAGAGCTCTGAAGAAGGTGGGGGAAGGCTCTCTGCCTGAAGTGTTTGCCTCACCATGGCAACAGCGAGGGCAAAGGGCCACCATCGACACCGGCCTTTCAGTTCCTGGAGCGAGGCCTTCACACACGCCCTCCCTCTCCTGGGAGCACTCTCTCCCCTTCTGTCTCCTCCTATCCTTCAGGCCGGGCTGTCTGTGCCATGGGACCTCCCAGAGCACTGAGCACTTCCACCATTGCCCACAATGACTGCTGAGGCTTGTGTAGCCATCTCTCCTCCCCTCTAGACTGTAAGCTCCATGAGGGCAACCATGGCTGTTCTGTTCCCATTGTCACCGCAGTGCCTGGCTCAGGGTCTGGAAACCAATACACACTTGATACGTATTTGCTGAGCAAAAGAGTAATGAACATATGAGTGAATGTTCCAGAGACAAGCTACACGTTACAGCCCACCTCAGTTCAAACAAGGAGGGGACAGCGAAGACACCTTTATAAGAAGAATGTGTGGACCTCCAGAGGCCTGTCCTCTGCATAGCACTGGGTTCTCATTCCCAAGGAGAAAGGTGATTTGTTATTTTTGGGGGGGGGGGCAATTTGTTGGAGTCACTACATTAGTGTGCTGTGAGATCACCCTGGGCGTGGATCTGATCATTTCCAAATTTCCTAGGAGACCAACTCTTGGATGTCCATCTCTCTGGGCAGTCATAAACTCCCCCTCTCATAATGTTTATATTACTTTTACACATTAATGATGAATTAACAGTAAGCAGCCATCATTACAATGAACACCCACATCTTTTTCTTTGTTTCGAAATGTGGCTAGAGATAAATATTTTTCTGGATAAATCCAAATCCAATTTTTGTCATCTCAGCCACATATCTGATTAGCTCCTTGGGGTGAGACAGTTCCTTCACATTTCTGGATCAAATGAAAGCATTTGGTCCAAGCTAGAATGAGACAAAGCATTTCAAGCTTGCTAGCCTCCACAATCACGCATGAGTCACTGGAGGGAATAATAGAAATCAGACAATACTGATTATGGGGAAATTTCTCCATTATCTCCAAGAGAAGATTTTGTGTTAGGCTGGAGGACAAAAGGCATAGCCAAGACCAGTTCCAATGGCTGGAATTATTTTTTTTATTTTTATTTTTTTAAAAGATGACCGGTAAGGGGATCTCAACCCTTGGCT
>NW_007727204.1:0-19533 GCF_000696425.1 Galeopterus variegatus
GGTAAATTTTACCTTAAGATTAATTTGTTAGTCGGAAATACTGGAATTGATCAAAAGTCTCAGACTTCTAATCATGCACAGAAAAGGGAAAAGATGGGAGGGAAAATGTTCTTTGCTGGTGGTTGAAGAGATGAGGGTGGATACAAATCCCGCTGGGGTTAGTTCTGTCTTGACTTTGGTGGCGGGGCTTTGACCTCTCTACATGTCCACACTTTTTTCAGTGTGTCAGAAAGAAAGATTTAAAATCAGATAGATTTGCATCTAAACCCTGGCATTCCCACTTCCAGCTACAGTGGCCTTCACTAAGGTGATTTATTCCTCTCAGTCCTATTTTGCAAAATGGAGATGATAAAATCTACTTTGCAGAACTTAGAGAGTTCAATGAGGTAAAATGTCAAAATGATATCATTCAAGAGAATTTAATGAAAACCTCTTGCTCTTCTTTTTATCTCTCTTCTCTGAGCAGGTGTTCTGGTTCTTTACCAAGGCAAATTCCACACTCTCTTTCCTCTCCTGGGACCTATTATATTCCTTTTCTGTCTTAGGTCTTTAGCCTTGTCTTCTCCAATGCCTCCTTCTCAGTTTATAAATTTACTCATAACTCCCTCATCCTTAAAAACAACAAAAATTCCCAAACCCTTGCTTTTGCTCTGGCTTCAGATTAAGCAGCTCTTCTATGCTTAGCCCTTCCTTTAGCACCAAACTTCTTGAAAATCCTCACCTGCTGTTTGCTTTCCCCATTCATTCTTCAGTGGCTCCATCCACCCTGCTGACATGAAGCTCCAGCTGCCTCCCAACAGCCAGTGCTTTCTCTATAGGATGTCTCGCCATTGACCACATCTCTGTTTTCTTGCTTTTGTTTATTTTTTACTTGTTTGTCGTTAAATGCTCATCTCCCTTAGCTTCCCCAGTATAAGACATTTCTAATTTGATTCTCTCTTTTCCTCCTGCTCTGATTATTACTTTTCAGTCTCTTTAGTTAGCTACACCTTCTCCTTCGATTCACTTTGTAAATTAGTGTTTCCTTTCCTTCTGTGTTCTTTTCTTGCTCCATCCATCATCTCTCTGAGTCATCTTACAAAGGCATTACAACTGTTCACAGATATCCACTTTATTTTTGTTCCTGGGTACATGGGAAGATTGCATTCCCCCTGTTTCTAAGCCATGGCAAAGCATGTGCCTTCTTTTGGTCTGTAAAAAGTAAGCACACATGATGTGTCACTTCCTGGCAGAAGCATTTAATTGACAGTGCTTAAGCCTACAGCTGCTCTTCCCTTCCTGCATGACAAGGCAGGTGCCATAAAACCAAAGTAGCCCAGGAAAGTGAAGCAGAATACAGAAAGCTTTGCATGAGAAAAAATAAATAAACTTTTGTTACATCACTGAAATTGGTCATTTTTGACTGTAGGTTCTCTGACCTTTCAATACAAAGACAAGAATGGGAAGTATTAGGATCCTGGTGTACTATTACTACTTTCATTCTATTTCAGTTGTTACGTATGTTTAAGGAAATTTCAATAAAGAAAAACATTTAATTTTTTTTTGGTGTCAGCGAAAAGGAATTTACCCTACGGGTCATTGCAGATGGACACAGAAAACTGCATTCCAGGTGCCATCGCTTCACACTTTAGAGTGAAGTGACCACCGACTCCCCAATTTTTCCTCAATAAGCAATCATCTTCGATAAGTTGTAGAGCTGTTGCCTAGTTTTTCAAGTCAGAAACTTAAGTCACCCCTGGATTTTGTTCCTCCTTTACCCTTCATATATTAGCACCACAAATCCTGTTGATTTTACCATCTAAACTTAAAAAAAAAATCTTTCCTGAAGTCTGGGTGGGACTCCCAGTCATCCAGTCACAACCCCACTCCTGTGACATCATTACCCTTCATATATTAGCACCACAAATCCTGTTGATTTTACCATCTAAACTTAAAAAAAAATCTTTCCTGAAGTCTGGGTGGGACTCCCAGTCATCCAGTCACAACCCCACTCCTGTGACATCATGCCGATGGTCCCTTCACAGCATCTGTCTTCCTCCATCTGTTCTCCATGTAACAGACAGAATTTCCTGCCTTGAAATCATTCCCTTTGCCCTTTGGGTGAAATCCTCCACATCATGCAGAGGCTCTGGATTGATCTCCAGTCTCCCCGCCTACCTCTCTTGTCCTCACGTCTCTACTCCAGCCATTCCAACATCTCCCATTTCCCTCAAAGTATTGTGTTCCTTGACCTCCGTCTCAGAATCATCAAACATGCTGACATCTCCAATCTAGAGTTCCTGCTCCCTTTTCTAATTAGTTACTCCAATGAATTGAATTCTTCCCATTTCAGCTTGTATGTCACAATCCCTGACACATCGGAAACACTAAATAAATATGTGTTGATTGATTAATTCTCCTTTCTCTTATTCCAATTGAGATGCTCACCAACTCCTAACCATATTATTGAAATAGCCTCTAACTCTTTTCCCTGCTACTCTCTGTCCCTTTCAACTGCAGTGTCCACCATGCAGATTCTAGTTGCCTGGGTGTTGAATATTACTAGGTTTAATTTTCTAAAATTTTATCCTTTAGTTATTACTATCTTCCTTGCTTGTCTCATTTAATTATATCCTGTAATCTTAATACAATGATTGGGTATGATAATTAGTTAGATAAATGATTAATCTTTTGATTAATATACTGATTAGTCACAATACATTTTATTTATTAAAAACAATATTTAGTTGGAATCGGGTCATGTTTTTATCGAAGTTGTCTCAGGAGTTAAACATCATGGCTTCTTACAATGCACAGCACAAACTTGGAAAATTCATTTTCTTGCTAACTGCAGCAAAGTTTAAAAATTTTTACTCAAAATGGGTTATAAGTTACAATGCCAGAGTCATGTTTTCTTGTCTTTTAGATGCCACTAAATCACAGCTCAGTATCACCAAAGTATATTGAATTTTACACAGCTTACTTTACAGGCAAAAATTGTGAGCATAACTCCTTTCAAAAGATACGAAATCTAATAGTAAGCTACCCAGAAAGATGGATAATTTATATTGTTTCTCTCAACAAAAGAAGCAATCGAAGTATGACTTATGAGAACTAGACTACATTTAGAAATTAAAAGAAATGAAACACTAGAAACCAACAAAACAGCACTAAATATAGTGAGAAAAATAGGAAACATAACAATGTGAAGCTTCTACAATTAAATAAACCTTTATGTATGTAGGGAATAAATAATTCAACAGAAAATTCTTAATTAGAAAGTATAATATAATTTGTAAAATAAATATATGACTACAGTACAGCAAAAAAAAAAAAAAAAAAAAAAAAAGCATTTTAAGCAAGATTATAGGTCTTGTCCAAATATAGAGAAAGATTTTGGTCAACTAAAGCATTAGGATTGTTGACAAACACTTTACTCAAGTAGGATCTAATGGAAGTTTCTCTTGGTGTCTGATTCATCAAATTCACATTCTTAAGGTACGTATTTCAGAAGCAGATTTTATTATTTAATGATTTTTGCTTTTCATAAGTTCAGATATTGTTACATTTGCAATTCTGGGGATATAAATATTAAGCATGTTGACATCCCTTTCATTAGCCACTAATGGTTTTCTCTGGATAGAACTAATTTGGTCATTCCCAAACTGGTGTGCCTCATTCCAAACAAACTCATCTATATGGAATAAAATAACTTTTATATGCCTTGTTTGTATGTCTTTTATAAAGTTGATAAAGGACAACCAAATTAATAGTTACATTGAGAGAATAGATACAACCGTAAAGAATGGCAAAGTCATTATTTTTAAATTGATTCCATTTTCAAATTTTGTAGTAGTAAGATAACATTGTAAGCCATATATTACTACCCTTGTAAAAGTTGTAAGAAACCAATAATGAGTAATTCTACATTTTCTAGCTAATGGTATGGTGCAAACAAACATTTATCAAAATACAAATGAGGTTCATATGCACATCAACTCTTTATCCTAAGTATCGTTAGGAGTTATAAGGCCCCAAACAAACTCTTGAGAGTAAGGCTTTTAAAAGAAAGAATAACATTTTAAGTGCATAGCTATTACAAACTCATTTGATATTCATTTTAATTGCAATGACTATAATGAATATACTTTGTATTCAAACAGATGTCACAAGTACTACTACAGAAGTTTCAATATAATTCAGTCTTAGTTAAGAACGAGTAAATGAATATTTAAAATTGAATGTTATCAGGAAGGGGAAAAAAACAATTACAGTAAACATTAGCTCCTTAAAACAGGAAATTAAAGATTTTTATTAAACTGTGTTCTGTCTTATTTGGACATGCGCAGAATATAATAATACAGGGAACTTGCCATGGCAACCCCTCCTTTTCCTTGCATCTGCTCTTCTACAGATTAGCTAGCCTGGAAAACAGAAATTAGGTGTGTGGAAAATGACTCAGAGGGTTAGGCTGAAATTCACTTTACAATATTTAGGGACTCTTTTGTCAAGAGGATTAAAACCACTATCACACCGATTTATTTTAGCTGAAGGTAATTACGCATGCCATTTTATTTCAGTAAGTCCAATAAATCCTCATCTTCCTTTTAATCTTCTCCCATGTGAAGGGCTGGCTCCTTAAATTCTGACGTGAGAGACCTTCACACCCAAAATTAAAGACAGTGATTCTCAATGTATGGTTTACAGAATTACCTCCGGATGTTTGTCAAAAGCAAACATTCCTGGGCCCCAGCCAAGTTCCTTTATTTATTTATTTTTTTGGTGGCTGGCTGGTGCAGGGATCCGAACCCATGACCTGATGTTTGTCAAAAGCAAACATTCCTGGGCCCCAGCCAAGTTCCTTTATTTATTTATTTTTTCGGTGGCTGGCTGGTGCAGGGATCCGAATCCATGACCTTGGGGTTATATGGCTGGTGCAGGGATCCGAACCCATGACCTTGGCTGTGCGTTAACCAACCGAGCAACTGGCCAGTCCTTTTATTTATTTATTTGCCTTTTGGCAAATTTTAATTTATTTTTTATTTTTTTGGCAGCTGGCTGGTATGGGATCTGAACCCCTGACCTTGGTGTTATAAGGCTGCATTCTAACCAAATGAGCTAACTGGCCAACCTTCTAGCTAAATTCTGTCAAAGCCTGGGAGTAGGGTCATGGAGTCAGCATTTGGACAAGTAACTCGAAAATCCTGATGCACTCTCCTGCTAAAAACCAACTTCCTGAAGGTTGGATAAGGTGATATTTAAAGTTATATATTTTATACAAATCAATAAGTATTCAAGCATTTATTAGTACAGACCCTATGTGAATGAAAGATTTGATATATATAGGGTAATTCAAAAAGTCAAGAAGCATGTGATTAAGCTTATTTTCAAAGTACAATGTATTAAGTACAATAAGGATTGACAACGTCTGGAAGCACAAAGAAAATAGTGCATTTACTGTGCAGATTAAAATTCCACTCTTTGTATTAGTTTGTTTTTGTGTTGTTACAACAGAGTAGCTGAGACTGGGTAACTTATAAAGAAAAGCGGTTTATTTGGCTTGTGATTCTGGGACAGCTGCATCTGGCCTGGGCCTCAGGCTGCTTCTACTCATGGTGGAAAGTGGCAGGCAGCTGGCGGGTGCAAGATCACATGGCGAGAGGAAGCACGACAGGCAAGACAGACGGAGGGAGGCGGGAGGTGCTAGGGTCCTTTAAACAACCAGCTCTGGTGGGAATTAATACAGCAAGAACTCACTCACTAGCCTTCCCCACCCAGGGCTTTAATCTACTCATGAGGGATCCATCCCTATGACCCAAACTTCTCCCAACATCGCCAAGTTGGGGATCAGATTTTGACCTGAGCTTTGGGGGGGACAATACTTCCAAACTCCACCATTCTTGATTTCAATTTAGCACTTCTTCCTCTAAAAAGGGTGTCTGCAGGTTGAAGAGAAGTGTGTTTATTTCATTATTAGAAAGTATAACTAACATATTGTTTAAAAATAAGTTTATCCCATTTTACCTGATGTTTTCTACATTCTACGCTTTGAAAAGGAGGGTAATAAGTGAATGAGGCTTCTTGGTGTCAGAGAGGAAAAAACCAGGAGTATAAATGACAGAAAAGAAAGGAGCTAAACTGTAAGATCAGGAGCACTAAAGACAAACTATCTTTCTCACCTCCAGTCTAATTCCCCTGGTACCTAAACTATAAGTTAACTTACTTGGAAGCCATATTGTGTTTTTGAACCACCAGAGCAAAATTCTTAAAGTGAAAGTTGACTTGGGAGTGTCATAGAAGAAAGAAATAAAATAAAGAAAATAAAGCAGAGGGTACCCAGTTTTTTTCTGGTCAGCAATTTCCCCCCACCTTTACCCCCACTCCAGGACTGATGCCTAATTAACTAAAATCTGTGAAAAGAACTGTAGTAAGGAGCATTCCCTCAGGACCCAAAGTGAAGACAAGATGTTGAAATTCATCAACGGTTCCCATTGTCCTTGGTTTTATAGTTCTTGTTTGACTTATCCTAGCGCTAATAACAGGATCCAATAAAACAAATAAGTATATAAATAAGCTATAAGAAGTGAAGTGAAGATGAAGAGAAAAAGCAATTGGTCTGTAGGGACTTAAAGGTTTTCCATTGTCCATAGAAGTGGTTTTTAAAGAGCAGTTGCTAAACAGAAACATCAGCATCACCTGGAAACTCATTGTATTTTGCTCAGGCTGCCATTAAAAATTAAATGACAGAAATTTATATTTTCACAGTTCTGGGAAGTCCAAGTCAGAGTGCTGGTTAATTTGTTTTTTGGTGAGGTCTCTTTTCTTGGCTTGTGGATGGCCACCTTCTTGCTGAGTCCTCACATGGTGCAGAGAGAAAAAGAGCTTGCTTGCTTTCTTTTTAGAAGGACACTAATCCTATCCGATTGGGACCCCACCATTATGACCTTATTTAACCTTAATTACTTCCTAAAATACCTGCCTTTATATACAGCCACACTGGGGGCTAGTGCTTCAATATATGAATTTTGGAGCGACACAATTCAGTCCATAGCCCTCATTACAAATGCAAATTCTCAAGCCACAGTTCAAACCTATTGAATAAGAAGCTCAGGGAATGGGGGCCCAGCAATTTGTGTTTTATTCATCTCTCTGGGTTATTCTAATGCACATTAAAGTCTGAGAAGCACCGGACTGCAGGATAATGTCCCAAATCCACAGCACAACATTTACTTTCCTCCCCAGTCTGTTCTCTCTTATTTTTCACCTTTATTTCTTACTGCTCTTCAGCATGAACTCTATCCTTTTGCCTAACAACTTCTCATCATGACCTGAATGATTTCATATTCTATCTTCTAAACCAATATTTATTCTGTTACCAACCAGGAACTGTCTTTCTGCCACTTTAATTAAGCATTACCTCAACATTCCAGACACAGTCACCTTTTCTTCCTCCAAACAACAGAAGCACTAATTGTCTGAACTGATCATTTTTATATTTTGCAGATTTTACTTTCTTAGAGTTCATTGGATATGCTGTCTGTAATTCTAGTACAAGGCTTTGCACATAGAAAGAACACAAATCTTGACAATTTGTATGCTATTTTGCTTAAACCTCTATAAGCTGCAACAACTGCTGCAATTCAATACTGATTTAGGGCATCAAACAGTCCATTGGTCCCTGACATAGCACAATGTCACTTCCAAAGGTGCTTAATATTTTTTTTAAAAAACGATATGCTATCTGCTACTTAGCAGAACCAATAAGTGCTCAGTATATTACCTCATTAAATTCTCACAATTATAATGCTTGAAATAGGCAATACATAGGCATTATTAATAGGCTTGACAGAAAAAGACACTGTTCTTAGTACCAACAGATCAGTTGTACACCTTGGTGACTATAGTTAGTAACAATGTAACAATTATAATGCTTGAAATAGGCAATACATAGGCATTATTAATAGGCTTGACAGAAAAAGATACTGGAAACAGAAAAAGACACTGTTCTTAGTACCAACAGATCAGTTGTACACCTTGGTGACTATAGTTAGTAACAATGTCTTACATTATTGAAAATTGCTAAGAGGAGATTTTAACTTGTTCTCACTACAAAAAATGGTAAGCATATGCGATGATACATATTTTAATTAGCCCGATTTAGCCATTCCACAATGTATACATATTTCAAAACATATCATACACGATAATATATACAGTTTTTATTTGTCACTTAACATAAATAAATTTTAGAAAAGAGTTCAATTAATTCTTCCAAGTCATATACCCGGGAAGTGACAAGTGTATAAATGATTAGCCTGCCCTTCTTTCTTTGACTCAAAGCACATGTTTATTTCCACCATGTTATATTACAGACCGAGGTATGTAGTTTTCTGTCAACATCTTGAATTTACTGCCAAGACTCCCAGACCATATGGGTCTTTCTTACAGTAAAGTTATTTCCAGTACATCCTTTGGAATTTCTCTATTCTTTATATCCCAACACAACACAGTCTTGTACATGCACATGCATTGCGGGCATACACACATACACACACACATCCCTATGCCTAAAGCATTGCTAAAAGTAGGCCATCACAAAAAAAAAAAAAAAAAAAAAAATTGTAGGCTGAGCTTCTTGAGACAGAAACTGTTTAATTACTATAGACAACAAAGTGCTCTAAATTCTAGTGTTATTCTGTATACTACTTACCTGCAGTCAGCCTTAAGAATCCACCTGGAGAATTCAAAGGGAATTACTTGAAAGTTCACAAGGAGCTCTGATAAACTTTTGCCCAAAGCAACTACTGATAATTAAGCTCCAGGAATGCACACACACACATATATGTATATAAAGTGGAAAAATTTGTAAGTTTAAAAACAATGGAATTTTCTTTTAAAAAAAGTCATACTTTTAAAGCTTCATTCCCCAGAAAACAAAGTGATTCTATTTTTTTACTTATTTACAGCTGCCTGCACATTGAAGACTGGACTGTAAGATAATAAACCACACCTGTTGGATTGTTTAGGTGATTCCAAGCACCCGCTGAGATAGTAATTAAAAGTAACATTCCATTCTCAGCCTACCTGGGGTGTTCAACAACCTAGACATCTTGCAGAAATAGGAGACATACTGCTCGCAGTACTCCGCGCTGCTGGTGATGGCGCTGATCTGGTCCATGGAGGCACTGTAAACCAGCTGAGTCACCGAGTATTTTTCTGGGTTGTGGCCGACCACAGTTGTCTGCATCTGCAAGTCATGAGACACAATGGTCCACACTTTGTCCTCTGTGGGAGAAAAAATGACCAGGAGAATGGGTCATTAGTATGCAAATGATTCTTCAAATGTCAGGAAATAATTGAGCTACACTTGAATTGGTATTTTCACTGAACTGGTGTAGAACAGAATCAAGGATCACAGTCCTTAAAATAACTCCTGCTCTTCTCTCATGCCTAACTTGTGCTTATAAGGACAAAGTAGAAAAGTACATTTTTATTAAAAACAAATTCAAGATACTTCCTGAAAACGAAACAGAAAAAGTAGGTCATGTATCTGGTAGGTGCTCTGATGTCTGCTACATGGAATGTGAGGTCCATCATGTGGTGACTCCTTCCTGACTTTATAACCCATCCTTCCTCCAGTAGAACAGAATTTGCTCTTTGCTAAATGAAACATGCTCTCTCAAGCCTCTGGGTCTTCCTACATGCTGTTAGTTCTAACCAGAATATGCATCCTCATCTTGTCAACAAATGTTCTTTCCACCCTGACCTTTCAGGCAAAATTAGACTCTGTGTTCTCTGCTATTGAAATGCTCTATACATGTGGAATAAAGCAGGTGAGTAATTATCTTGGTGTTTTGGACCCTGAACAATTCAGTGTGCAAAAGAAGCAGCAGATATAAGGTATATAAGGTTAAATAAAAGCTCTCTACACATTTGAATTTTAATCAGAAGCATCACTATGAATCTAAGATAATGTTACCTTTAAAAAATATGTGGACATATGCCTTAACTCTGTACCCTGAAAAAACTCCACAACAAGGACCAACCACTAACACCAGATTTTCATCACTAAGCACCATTTTCTGTTAAAAAAAATTAAAGATATAACTAATTCCAAGGCTGGAAATATACAAGATGAAGAATGAGCCAGGAACATATGAAACTAGAAACAAATTAAGCTATTGGAGACTGAAGGCAGTTCAGAAACCCCCAGTGCCAAAGGAGTGAGAATTTCCTTCAATGGATTAAAACACATTAAGTATATTTAATCTATGAGTTTATTAAAATTTTAAAAAAATGTTTGATTTTGGAACATGTTACATATCCCAGCTCATTATTTTGAATATTGGTGAATAAAGGTGAAGAATTAAGCATTTATTCTATGTTTCCTGCATGAACTGTAACTAAATATTCTCTTTGTGGAAATATTCAGCTTATAAAAAAAAACTGAATGATGGACTTAAAGAATAACTCCTAACACGTTAGCAGGATTTAAGCAACGATCATCAATGGCTGCTAATATAACCAAAAGTAAAATCAGAGATGATGTGTCTCAAGGTGGAAGTACACAACCAACGTTCCATGTAACTTTGCATGTAAAGTGTTGACCAAAATCAAGCATGAATTTGACCAAGCATATAGATCTAACTGCTGATTTCCAAGAAATATAGGGGAGAAGGACCATGTTCAATGACAACAAGAGGAAACAATCCATGAAATCCAGGCTGTGGCAAACTCTAGAGCTCAATCTAGATTTTTTTCAACTAATAAATTGCAAAGGAAGAGGGTGGGGGAGGGATGGGGGTGGGGGGAGAAAGAGACAGAGGGAGAGCTGTAGATTCAAAGAGCCTTCCTCAGCATCCCTCATGCAGTCTTCCTTATTTCTGTAAATGGCACCTCCATTCTTCCAGCTGCTCAGGACAAAAACCCTGGATTCACTGTTAACTCCTTTCTTTCTTCTACAGGCATCATCCAACCTTGCAGACAGTCCTGTCTGCTCTACCTTCAGTACATGAGCATATTCAGAATCAGAGCACTCCTTCCCCCCAGGCCCACCCCCACTACTCCAGTCAAAGCCACCACCGTGGCTCGCACCAAGACCCCTCTGCTTCCCACCCTTGTGTCCTCACATCTACTCTCAAGACAGCAGCCAGGGTGAGCCTTTTCAGATAGAAGTTGGAATCTGACACTTCGCATGGCAGCAGGTCTTGCTCAGAGTAAAGGCCAAGTCCTTGCAACAGCTGTGGTCCCCTCATGCTCGGCTCCTCCTGGCTCTGCCCTCACACCCCATGACTCTCCTCTTGCTCACCTGCCTCCTGACCTCCTTGCATTTCTCAAACCCATCGGGAGGCTCCCTCCTCGGAGCCTCTGCACCTGCCCTCCACTCCATTTCCTCTGGGCCCCTCCTCCTGCTCCTCCAGACCTCGGCCCCAATGCCAGCACCTCCTGCACTGTGTCCTGTTGTGGCTGCTCTCTACCTCTCTGTCCTGCTTGATTTTTCTCCCTAGCATTCATCTCCATCTGACTTGGGCATATGGTAATTCTTTTTTTTTTTTTAAATGTTTGTCTCCCCACAATAAAAGGTAAGAAGGCAGGGATTGCACAGTAATGGACACATAATAGGCCTTCCAAAAAATTAGTTGAGTAGAAAAATGAATTGAGCAAAAATACTTGATCTAGAAACTGCTTACAATGATTTCCGTTCCAGTCCTGGCTCTGGAAGACTCAGTAAGTCACTTCCCTCTCTAAGCTCTAATTTCCCTTCATCTAGAACAACATGCTTCTCTACTAGAATACTTGCCAGTTAGCTCTTCTTGATTCAATTAAAACAAGTCTAGTTATGGCCCACTATCATAATATATTTTCTACAGGACAATTATTTTTCCAGTTTTCCTTTAGCCAGTTGGAAGTGCCTTCCTTTCGTTGCTCTGACACAGCAAAGAAGCCACTACATGTTTTCCTAAGTCTGTCACTTTCTGACATGATTCTGACAACAAACTGATTGTCATTTATATTCAGGCCTGCAGATTTACCTTCACCTAATTAAAGATCCATTAATTAAATTAGGTTAATTTTCTCCCTTTTCTTTTACAATCAGCCTCTGGCACAGAAATCTCTAATGTCTGCCGTTGCTTCCTTTTTATTTTTTAACAAATCTCTACCAAGAGCCTTGTTGTACAGCAGTACTCTGGAACTCCATTTATTTAATTCATGATGGAATAGCATTCTAACCCGACCTCTTCTTTAAAGGATCATAACCCTCTTCGATACATACAAAATCAGGTTCGTGAAGGAAAGCATTAATTTAAGCAAGTAAAACAAAATGGTCACCCATTTATGGTCTGTGTCTTATACAACACTAACAGCTTTAAAAATATTGATCAATTTGTTAAGATTGATGAATCTCTAACATTTTGATCCTAATGACTTTTTGGTCCTAAACTCTACATCCCACTCCTTCCACCACGCACATTTTAGTATCAAACCTCTGTGTATGATCTTCTTCATGTTTGTTTTATAGACCATTCATTCATTCAACAAATATTATTAAGTACTACTACACAGCATAAAAATCTAGGCATTGGAGAAAACATGACGAAAAAAGTATTCAAAAAATTTTTGGAGGTTACATTCTTTCATTCTAGTTGGAGGGAACTGACAATAAACAAAACAATTGCAATTAAAAATATGCATAGTTACAATGTCTAGGAGAAAAACTAAATTAAGGAAGGGAATGATAACCTGTGTGTATGGGGATTACATTTTTAAATATAGAGGAAACCTTAAAAGGCTTCACTGAGAAAGTGATGTTTGAATAAATAAGGTACTTATCCAGAAAGCCATGTGGATGTCCGGGGAAGATATTCCAGACAGATGGAATGGAAATGGAAATGTTCTAATTTTGGAACATTCCTGGCATCATTCATGTATACGAAGAAGTCAGTGAATGTGAAAGGGAAGACTAGAGGGTGCTGAGGTCAGAGAGATAATGTGGGTGGGAGCAGGCATGGCCAGTCGAGTGGGAGTGTCATATAAAGGATTTGGCTTATATTCAAAGAGACAAGGAAAGTTGTTGGCATCGAATGGTTTTGAGCAGAAAAGCAGTGTGTTCTAACTTATTGACATACCATTCTTTGCTTCAATAACATTATATATCAGAAAGGTCTGGAAAAGAGATACACACATATGTGTTTTATAAGGAGATTTTAAATTTTTACAGTGTCATGACATTTTAAGACATTTTCTGTGATAATTGTGAGAACGTATAAAAGGTAAAATGTAAACTCTACTTTGATGGTATAAAACAACTACAGTTGATGCACTTTGCAAATTATTTTGCAATGCTTATATATTATTAATGAAATGGCTCCTTTAGAGATATTAAATCTTAAGTGACAAACACACACATATTAACGATTTTGCCGGTATCTGCCATCTAGAAGAAAGAAGGTGGTTACCTTCTGTGTAGATCTTCCTTTGCTAGTAACATAAGTGGAAAAATAAAAAAATTATTCCCATATTCACAGTGTGTTTATATAATGTGTGTTATCAGATAGGTGTGTAATGTAAATGTAAGCTACCGTGCATAGCAAATTCTAAATTTCTAAGTTCAATTTTCACAGAGAAGCAATGGATAAACTAGTGTCTCTTGAATACTGTCTTTGGATTACTGTGTTATGAAAACGGGCTTTGGTGTTACTGAGAACTTAGTATCTGACTCATCATGCAGTCATGTATTTTTAAATTATCACATTGTATATTATTGTAAACACGGGTTATTTAATGTTATGTTTCGAACACTGGGGCACAAATAGAACATACTGTGGACACACACCCCTGTCCTTGGCAATAATGGGGTCCTTGAGATAAACCAGCTTAGTGATGTTGACGTGAGTATGCTAAAAGGTCCCTCTGCTACCTACACCAGTGACCCCATATCCTCATTCTGTCTGTAACCCTCAAGTAATTCACTTCATGAGAACTGAATTCTTTACATGGCTGGAGCTCTGACCAGGGATTGATAAAGCCAGGGAAAGATCAGTGAAAAACAGCAAAAAATAATTCCTCCCAGAATATAACCAGTTTCTTAATCAAGCATATGTCTGTTCTCCGACTCCTTTCTATGTTATTCATATACAACTGGAACTGAATTCTTTACATGGCTGGAGCTCTGACCAGGGATTGATAAAGCCAGGGAAAGATCAGCGAAAAACAGCAAAAAATAATTCCTCCCAGAATATAACCAGTTTCTTAATCATGCATATGTCTGTTCTCCGACTCCTTTCTATGTTATTCATATACAACTGGAACTTCAAATTCAAGAGCAGGTCTATATATAAAATATTTAATAAAAGCCCAATCTGAGCTGAGACTAATGGAAAAGTGTTTATGTGTCCTGTACACCTCTACATGCAGCTAAGTGTTACTTTTGCTTTTCAAACAATATCACCTTACCATTCATGCCCAATTTGTTAATATGACCTTTTTTCAACATTTATTCACATTTGCTCTGAAATGATCCTTTAAAAGAAGAGAATGTTACAATACAAACTACCTAAACTTAAAACGGTACATAAAGCTTGTTAGGGTAGGAGGGGCCGATATACAAAGTGCAGTCCAAATTCTTTAGCTGCCTTATTATGGTTGCTCTTCAGGGATGACTTTGGGCCTCTCACTCTCAGTGAAACACAACAGGAAATCAACTATAATCCCTGCTTCACTTAAGATTTTCCATATTGGAAATAAGCCTCGGCCTGCTGGACAAAACTAGTAAACTCAATTTTCTATATCTTTAAATTTCTCCTCTACCTTACAAACTACATCCTAATACTTTTGTCTGTTTTCTTTGGGCATAGATGTATCCATGGCTACTAGTCTGATTCAGTCAATCAATATTTGATCATTGATGATGAGCAAACTATAAGCAAGGATCTCCAATGAAATGCTGTCACATTAATAAGAATTGCTTTTTCAAAACTTAAAATTTACAGTCCTATAGAGGCACATATCCAAAGGAACAAGCCTACCACTTAAAGAAGCCATGTCCTTATGTGAAGAATTTTGAATGTCAAATAGTACCAGTATAATGTTATCTTAGAGAGCATTCATTTGACTCTTTTCTGTTAGAGATTAAGAAACCAAGTCTCAAGAGGGATAAATGGCTTTCCCAAATATACTAAGAGTTAGAGGCACAATGATAGAAATGTTTTCTCCGAATTCTGGATTCAGTGCTCTTTTCACTCAATTACTCTGCATCTCTTTGACCAAGTGATGATGTACTTATTGACACATCAAAATTTTTATTGTTTTCCCCACAGTACCCCACTAATTTGGGGGGGGGCAAGGGGCAACATATAGGTACTACTTTAGACTTTTAAAATAAAAACAATGTATAACTTATTGCATCAAGAAAAATGTCAAAAATTGGAAATTTAATTCAATCATTCATATAGTCATAAACAATTTATTGAGTTCCTGATCTGGTCCAGCACTGTGCGGGGCTCTGAGGACCCAAAGATGAAAAGGACTTAAGTTCCTGTCCTCAATGAGCTTACAGTCCAGTGGAGGTGAGAGAACGTTAAGTTTACAATTACAAATTACAAACAAGTTCTAAAACAGAAATGTGCACAGGGTACTGTGAGTCCAGATAGAAAGTCCATATAACCCAGTTTCAGAAAGCCATGAAGCAACATGGTAGAGGTGGCATTTGTGGTGAATCATGACAGATAGGAGAAGGTAACAACAGCAATTTCATCCGTCTTATTGCTTAGACCAAATACCTTGGAGACAAAAGGGATTTAGTAAATGGAAATAAGGGATCTGGATAGATTAAAAATGGAAGGATCTGGAACAGTGAGCATAAGACTGCAGAGTCGTGACACTTGTGCAGGATTTGAAAGGTCCAGAGAATGGTCATAGGTGTGGGTGTTGGAAACTTGTGGAGATGAAAGATTAATTCATATTTTAACAGTCCTTTCTTCGAAAACAAGAATGTCTTTAACATTCATGTATTGAAAAAATATATTTAATAGCACATAATATGCCTGGCATTCATCTGAATTCTAGAGATACAGCAATGAGCAGGATATGACATCCCTCATCTCTGGCAACTTACAATCTACTATCCAAGTGTGGGAGGCAGAAATCAAACAAGTAAACACATAAATAACTAAAAGATTTATTTTACTTATTTATATCTTTTATGAAAAAAGTTTGGTAAGAAAAAAGAGTGATTAAGAAGAAAGACTATTTCAGGTAGATTGGTAAGAGAGGCCCTTTGGTTGAGCTAACAGCAAGCACAAAGGCGGTGAGGTAGGAATACTCTGGCAAGTTAATTTTGCTGGAGTGAAATAAGGAGAGGAAATGGTAAAAGACAAAAAAAGCAGGAACCAGACATTGTCATTACTTCTAAGCCACATTATGGGCTTTGAATTTTATCCTAAATGTCATGGAAAGTTAGCAGGGAGTTAAGCGGCCATGTGACTTGATTGGTTTATGCTTTATAGGTATGATTCTGGCTAATTGGAGGTGAATAATTAGTAGTGGGACAAGAATGGCAGCAGAACTAGCTGGGAATGACTGCTAAGGTACAGGGGATGGTGGCACCGTAGGCGATGAGAAGTTGAGTTTAACGATGGGATGTGAAGACAGAGGCGTCAAGATTTGGTAATGTTTTGGATGAGACACGTTAGGGAAAACATGAGACAAGGATCACTGTGAGGATTTTGGACTGAACATTTACCTGGGCAAATGATGGTGCCATTTTCTACCACGGGAAAAATTGTGGGAGAACCAGAGGAGCCAGTAAGGAGACCGAGAGTATGTAGCCAAGGAGGTAGAAGTAAAATCAGGGGAAGACACACGATGAGTTTCAAGAAAAAGAGAGTGGCCAGCTGACTGATTTGGTGTTGCAAGGTCAAGTAATATGAAGAGTGAATTAATTATTGGATTTATCAAAAGTGAGGGCATTTGTGATCTTAAAAGGCTGTCACTGGTCCAGCGTGAAAGCCTTATTAGATCAGGTTAAAGGGAGAACAGGAGGAAAGAAGAAAATTAAGACAATTCTTTCAAACCATTATCTTCCAGCAGAAGGAATAGAGATGGGGCAGATTCTGGTTTTTAATTTTAAGATGACTGTTATTACAGCGTGTCTGTATACAGACAAGAATTATCCAGAAAAGATAGATATACATATATGTATTTGCCAACAATATTTGTCAATTACAGCTTTACAGGAGAACTGGATCTACGGTTTATGGAATGTATATTGTACTCCTATAGGTATGTTGTGTTAAGATGATCATGATAGAGAAATGAATTATGTCTTACTGAATTCCTAATTTTAGAAACTTGAGTTATACAAGTTTGATTTATGTTAGGAGTGTTTAAACTAGGATATTTTAGTGTTAAAAATTAATGCAATCTATTAATGCTATATGTTACATTAAGAAAATGCATTAGAAATGACAGAATAATTTTAATAGAATCAGCTATTTGAGGGTACTTCAAAAAGGTCATGGAAAAACGGAATTAAAAGATAATATGAATCTTTCTACCAACTTTTTGAACATACCTTGTGCAGGGATAAATTGTAACTCCCCTATACATATGCAGAAAAAAAAAGTCTCAGGGAATTTTAACTATAATAAAGGATTCAAATGACTAGTCATGAATATTAGAATCCTTTTCTTTCATCAGCAAAAGGAAATGTTTATAATCAACAACGTCTATTCAACATTATGCTGGGGGCTTAGCTGCGACAATAAGAGAAATAAAACAAAAGAATAATAACAATAATAATAATTCTAAGAATTTGATAGAAGAGAGAGAGCTGATAATTTTTGAAGCCTATTAGAAACATCTTTAGCTTGATAAAGATTCTTAAATGTAAAAGAACAATATACAAAAATCAATCATATTTCCAATAACAAGCAATGAGAAAATACAATATTTTAAAAATATAATCTATGTATAATAAAATACAATCTCACAAAAAATATGCAAGATCTTTATGGATAGAAAATTTAAAACTTTATTGCACAGTATTAAAGAAGAATCACATAAATGAAGAAATATTCCATGTTCACGAATGGGAAGACTCAATATCATAAAGATATTAATTTTCTTCTAATTAGTCTTTAAATTAAATGTATTTTTAATTAAAATCCTAATAATTAGTATGCACACATGCATGTGTGTGTGTGTGTAAATGAAATTGAACAGCTGATTTAAAAATTCTCATGCAGGAACCAAGATCCAAGAATGTCCAAAACATTCCTGAGGAAGAAAAACAGTGTAGAGAGAATTGGCCTATCAGACGTCATGACTAGCATAGGCTTCATACAGGCGTAGACAATTAGAATAATAAAACAAATGTTAGGAACTTAAAGCTAAATCTATGTATACACGGAAATTATTTAAATTAGAGCTGGCATTAGATATGTATGAGAAATTTGTAATTGTTTATCCATATTGAAAAAAATAATATTTGATCCTGGTCTCTAACTCTATACAAAAATCAATTCCAGATGGATTAAAGGCCTAGTGGAAAAGCAAAGCTTCAAAATATAGAGAAAAAAGCATAAAATAATATTTGTTTTATTTCTCAAACAAACCATAAAATGAGCACATTGTAATGGAAAAAATAGCCTCATATGATTTTGTTAAAATTAAGATCTCTTCCTTATCGAGACACCATAAACCATATAGAAAAGAAAGCCAGAGTAAAAGAGAGATTTGTAAGACAGATATACAACAAAAATTAGTGTCCAGCTATATAATTAACTTTTGCAAGTAGTAACAGAGATAATCCAAAAGAAAAATGGACAAGGGATATGAACTAACAATTCCCAAATGGGTAAGCTGAGTGGCCAACCAGCACCTGCAGATGCACATCTTCACTGTAATCAGGAAAATACAAATTAAAACTGCAATGAGATTTTATTTCATTTTGTCAGATTGATAAACACTTACAAATTTGTCTGTATTCCGAATTCTTCAGGATATAAATACCTAGACCTTTTGTACCCTGATTCTTGCAATTACTTTGGAAAACAATTTGGCACTAAATAGTAAGTTTAAAGATGAACATATCCTACAATAACAATTATTTCTAGTTATAAATCCTAGAGGAATTCTTAAACATTTGCATATGAAAATGTTTCATAACTATCTTTTTGCAAATAAAAACAACCTAAATAATTTTTGTAAATAAAAACAACCTAAAAGGCCATCCAAAAAGAGTGAAAAATACATTGAGCTATGATCATACAGTGGAATATTATAAAATATTTGAAAGTGAATCAACTAGAAGTATATTTATCAATAGGTTTGAATTACAAAATAAGAATAGTGAGTGGAAACCAAAAGTAAGGGGGAATTTGCAGTATGATACTATTTTTGTAAAGCTTAAGAACACAAAATATCAGTAAGATATTCTAAGGACTAAGAAAGAAAAATAGGATTGGGGACATATATAGGCTTTAATTTTATATTTAATGTTATATTTCCTTATCAAGGTGTTGGATACAAATCAGAATTATTTCATATAAAAAA
>NW_007727204.1:19851-22205 GCF_000696425.1 Galeopterus variegatus
AAACAACCTAAATAATTTTTGTAAATAAAAACAACCTAAAAGGCCATCCAAAAAGAGTGAAAAATACATTGAGCTATGATCATACAGTGGAATATTATAAAATATTTGAAAGTGAATCAACTAGAAGTATATTTATCAATAGGTTTGAATTACAAAATAAGAATAGTGAGTGGAAACCAAAAGTAAGGGGGAATTTGCAGTATGATACTATTTTTGTAAAGCTTAAGAACACAAAATATCAGTAAGATATTCTAAGGACTAAGAAAGAAAAATAGGATTGGGGACATATATAGGCTTTAATTTTATATTTAATGTTATATTTCCTTATCAAGGTGTTGGATACAAATCAGAATTATTTCATATAAAAAATAATATGCACCTTATATCTGGTAAACTTTATATGAACATCCAGATTTACAAAAGTAATGAGCAATATTGGTCATTTTACAAGAGCTATGTGTACTTTATTGAATAATTTACACAATAATTTCTTAGTGATCACTTCTAGTTATGTACATTACTAATTAATTTCAACAAAATTATTTATAAAACATTCAAATAGAAATACCCAGCATAATCTTAGATTATAATAGTCTTTTTTTTTTTTTTTTAGTCCTTTGTAAGGGGATTTATTTGAACGTAGTATCAGTCTTCCAGGCAGATAAGTTAATCTTAAAGACCATAAATTTATAGATCATTATTTTGTTTAGAAGATTTTCTCAGTAATTATGATCCTGCTGATATAGCTTAAATTATTAGAAATTTGCCTTCATAGTGTTTTCTTCCCCAATATGTGATGTGTGACATTAGATGCATCTCTGTAAGCCTAGACTCTAAAATTATAAAGGCCATGTATTTCACTATGGCAGGCTGTGCTAGTTTGAGGCATTCCATAATGCCAGCTATGTATGCAGCTCAGGTGGTATAAGCAGCTTTAATCACGTGTAGGGAAAGAAGGTATGTAAAGCAGATGGAACTCTGCAGGAAATGAGCTCAGAGTGCATGTGATGTTCTGCAGGTGGTGGAAAGTGTTGATTATTTTTAAGCTCACAATTTCAGCCCAAAGATGGATGACAAATCAAACTCTGTGAACAAGTATATGTAATCATCAACCATTCACCTGCTTGAAGAAGAGTTTGGAGTTTATGTGATCTTTTTTCTAGGAAGACACTAGCCATTTTCTGGGAAGAAGAATATTTGTTAGTGTTTTTGTTCCATTGTAGAAATGGTAAAATTCTTTTACAATACCACTGGAGTTATTGACCACATTTATATCAATACTTAGACAATCTAATCTTCCCTTTCCTTTTCTCTCACATGGGGTAGAGATGTAGTTTGTGTGTATTTGATAGTCAAGGGTTCATCTATGTGGCAGTAAGGAGTGTTCTGCCTTGTGTAGAAAGGAAATGTTATTCTTTGATTCTTGTTGCTTGTAATAGTAGTTAAATTTTGATCTGAATTAAAACTTGGCAATGAAGTAAATGACATCTGAGATCAATGACTGACCATTCCTGTGGGCTTTTAAAGATAACACTTTCTATTATTTGAAAATACTTTAAAACATATTGCACACACTTGGTTTATTTAAAAAAAAAATCACTCTCCATCATACTGACCTCCTGTGGTCAAACATGCTGGGTGCTCATGTTTTAGGTCCTTTGTCACATCTGTTTCCTCTGCCTGGCAGGTGCTTTCCCTGGAAGGCCCTCAGGCTGACTCCCTCACCTTTGTTTGTCTTGATTCAGATGACATATTCTCGCTGAGGCCCACCTGCCTGTCTTATTTAAACCCACTCTACCCCTTACCCTTCTATTTTTCTCCATAGCACAATCACCTTCTAGCATAGTTTATCATTTACTTATTTGTGATGTTTGTTTTTGTATTGTCTGTCTCCACCACCACCTTCCTCATGAATTATAAACTCCAGGATGTCAGAGAAGTCTTATTTTTTATTTATTTATTTTATTTTATTTTGTAGATTTTGTTTATTGATGAAACTTCGATACCTAGAATAGTGCCTAGTCGTCTGCTGAAGTTCAATAAATATTGTGCTAATAATATACCTTAACCCTTTCTTCATTTGGTTTCCAACAAACCGTTCTCACTGTCATCATCAATTTCTACAAAATACGTATTCGAAATATAATTCATAGGGCTATAAATTCTGCCAGATATCTCTGTAATATTAAGCTTAAAAAAAAAATAAAACCCAACAATTAGAAAGTCTTTACAGGTGAAACAATGAAAATAATATTTGAAATCACAGAATCCTGTAGAATTTTGTACTTTACTTACAATATTTACAAGATATTAAACTGCAAGTTTTTTTAAAAGAGCAACATAAAAATATGTCA
>NW_007727204.1:22798-26404 GCF_000696425.1 Galeopterus variegatus
CATATTGTCTCCACAGTAGGCAGAAGCGTGAGAGTATGAGCTTTCATTTCTGAACAGCATGTTTTATTCTAAGCACTGTTCTAGGCCCTGGGCACATGACAACAAATAATGTACATTTCCTGCCATTGCAGTCAGTGGGAAGGAAGTACACAAAATAAGGAATCACAGTACAACCTCAAAGGTAAATGTTCATTTTCTGGCAACAGGTGGAATAACACAAGTAAGGAGATTTAGCATATTAATCAAAAACCCACTTATAATCTACACCAAATTCTTTAATATATGTAATACTTAAAAATTCTCTAGTGTTGTGCATTATATATATTTATTGTTGGGCAGTTTTATTTTCAGTCAGCTTAGTTTAAACTTCAGTTGTAACAGACTAACCTGAGAGATGACACGCTTTCTGACATGTTTCTGAGAAGCTTTGATGTAGCAGAAAATATACAATTGAAAATGACAGTTTGATTTGCCATTAACAGGATAGAATCTCATGAGATGGTCCTTCCTTTTATGCTGACCCCAGTTCACGTCACTGTCTGTCCCCTCAAATTTGGGAAGATCAAACACATCCAAGCAATTTACATCTCTGGGTGCACTATGGGCTGCAGAATATGTGGCCCTTCTTCCAACCCAG
The DNA here is from genome assembly GCF_000696425.1 of Galeopterus variegatus. Classification (NCBI taxonomy): domain Eukaryota; kingdom Metazoa; phylum Chordata; class Mammalia; order Dermoptera; family Cynocephalidae; genus Galeopterus; species Galeopterus variegatus. The sequence goes on from NW_007727204.1 coordinate 23,436, forward strand.
GCACCAGACTTAATTAAAGATTTTTTGATGAGACAGATGACATTTATTGCCTGGAAGAAATCCCTAAATAATCAACTCCTCTGAGCATTTAATTTTCCCCATTAACTCGGTTTCTATTCACCGATGCAGCCTCCATGGTGAGGAACAGTAGCATGATAGTCTGACAGATTATGTTCCTTAGAGAGGATAATTAGCTAGAAATTACTTTTTAGGGAAAGAAAACCCTTAAGATAGCAGAGTTAACATATTCAAAGGGAATCAAACTGCTGTTCTCATTTTAATTTTAACAGAGATACAAACGTACTAAGTGATTTTACTTTTTTTAAAAATAATTCCCTATGAAGTTTACCAAACATTAAAGCACCTCTAAACCCAGCAAATTCTTCCCCCATGCCAGGAACACTCCCATCTGTCCTGGCTTTTATTTTTTTAGTCCACTAGGTCTCAGTTTCTCAGCACTTTGCCAGAAAATGCCACCTTCTTTCCATCCCCTAATACCAGGCTAAGTGCAGATTAAATGTCTGTCTCCATCTGCTTCCCCTCTGTGGTTGCATTTATTCTATTGTATTTATAACACATTTGTTTTAGCCACCGTTCTGTTAAGGTCTCTAAGTTCAATGTCGGTGTCACTTTCATTGGTCAGTCCTTATTGCTTGACGGAGTCCCTGGGATTAGTACTCGAGTACTCAGTGAATACTTGCTAAACTAATAAAGTAATGTCAAAAATACGAGTAAAGTTGCCTTGATCTGCCATCTGGCTATCTGAAACTTACATAGACATGGGTAGAGTTCATTGCATAAATCAGGTATATTATCATTTTTTCCAAATGCTAAGCTAACAAACCTCTGACCTGGGAATTGAAAAAAATCCACTGGGAAATTATTCAAGAAATTGAATCAGTTCTTCAGCACTTTTCAGGAAGACAATGAAGTCACTATTAAAATCCTTTCTGTCATTTCTATTTCAGTATGTTGGGAGCACTGGGGTGATTCATTTATGAAAAGTGATGATTATTCCTGAGGCCTAAAAGGTTATCACCCTTACTTAGGTAAATGAGACAGTAAACTTTCTGAGTTTCTATTATTATCATTGTGAAGGAAAGTAATATTTGAATTGTGCTAGAAAAAATCATCCAAGCCTTGGAAATGGGCATAGGGATTACTTTATATTCTTAGCGGACAGATTGACTTTGTCCAGCAGCCCTGGGGGTTATCTGAACCTTAGCTTGACTTGCTGCTCATTATTAAGAGAATGGTGACCACACGAGGCTCCCCATTATTTACATTAGAAAGAAAGACGGAGAGGAAGAGAGACAGAGAGAAAAAGAAAAAGGAAAGAAGGGAGGAAGGAAGGAAGAGGGGGGAGGAAGGGTCTATAAACCAAAAGATCACTGAGATGGACAATGACCAAAATAATTAATGCTCAGTTTTCTAATGTCTACAGGGTGTACCTATGGTAGAAAACAATGCACTAGAGGTCGGATGATTTGAGGATTAAATCTTCCACTAATTTGCACTGTGAACTTCGACAAACCACTTGAAATCTCAAGGCTTTAGTTTCCTCAAATAAAAATGTGGTATCAGACAAAATGTTCTCTAAAGTCACTTTAATCTCTAAAAGCTGAAGATATCGTTCATTCACTGGCATTTACTTAAGAAGTATTCATTGAATAGCATTATGGGCAGAACATAATATCTGCCGGAACCTACGTGTAGTGAGTGGATTAGAGGTTCAAAGACCTTGTTTGTGAAGGCCTCGGAGTGAACCATGAATGAGGCTGGTTTTGAGAGTGTGCCTGTGTTTCTCTCTGCAACATTGTGTTCCAAATGCACAAATAAAAATGACCCAGTTGTCCCAATTTAAGGAATATATGAGTTGCTGGATTGGTTGGTTCCATTATTTTCTCTCTGATGATACTGCTAGAGAGCTATATTCTTTCCTGTAAAAGAGTAGGATTTTCTAAAAGGTAATAAATTGTACTTTTTACCCCAAATGAAGATAAGACAAGCAAAGTGGGTAGGCAGAGGAGAAGTGGCAATCTCCAGAAGAGGGGCAAGAAATTAGCTTAGAACATCCTGTGTTTACCCCAAAGGAAGAAAGGACAAAGACTACTAAGGTCATGACAAAAAGATTTAAAGGCCAACTGGAAGGTACTGCCACTGGCCATAGATGGGACATTGTGATTATCAATAAGCATCAATAAAAATAATAACCACAACGGATAGAATTACATAATACCAAACAAACAAACATCAAATTTCATTGGTCATCTTTGGAGAATGCTAGAAAAAAACTCATTTTGTAACCTCACAAATAAAGGACAAAAACTATTTATCCTTCCCTTCCTATAAAAACTCAGGATAACCAACTAGTTAAAGAGGAAAAGATTTTATTTAGAGAAGTATTCCAAGTATTTGAAAAAAAATGATAAGATCGGAACATCAGGATTTTGCAACCACTAATTATTACATGAATGGTCATCAGTGGCTGCTAACAACACCATAACAGCAAGACAGCAAGACATTGTGGGTTCCTTTATGGAGGGACACCCCAGCAATGAAGAAATATTATTAGCAAATGAGTTTGACATGAATCTGATCAAAACTCTAGACCACACCACTGGGAAGATATCAGTTAATAAGACTGTAGCAAACACAACAGGAGAAAATCTTGGTATCTTCAACAAGTAGATTGTAAAGAAAGGGGAGATTCTACAAATTAAGACATTTAAATGTATCAACAAATCGGTGTGTAGACTTTAGTTAGATTCTAATTCAAACAAACTGTGCATAGGTCAATTAGGAGACAGTGAAGTATGATCACTGGCTAGATATTTAAAGCCATTAAGAAATTTTTATTAATTATTTGCAGATATGATAATGTGATTGTGGATATACTTTCTTTTGAAAAAAAATATAGTATTTAAGAGATACATGCTAAATTATGTACTAATGTCTGGAATTTGCTT